>NC_059508.1:34136828-34144328 GCF_914767665.1 Harmonia axyridis
GATGTCGGCTCTTCCTATCATTGCGAAGCAGAATTCGCCAAGCGTCGGATTGTTCACCCGTTAATAGGGAACGTGAGCTGGGTTTAGACCGTCGTGCGGACAGGTTAGTTTTACCCTACTGATGACTCGTCGTTGCGATAGTAATCCTGCTCAGTACGAGAGGAACCGCAGGTTCGGACATTTGGTTCACGCACTCGCTCGGGCGGGCGGTGGTGCGAAGCTACCATCCGTGGGATTATGCCTGAACGCCTCCAAGGCCGTATCCTGTCTAGTCAAAGGTGGCAACGATACCTTTTTGAGCTTCTATGAGTCGAAAGGCTCAAAACAATGTGACTTTACTAGGCATCAGACGTTCTCGTCTGGTGTCGCACGAGCCAAGGTTGCCGTTGGGGCTGATGGTCGGCGGCGGGATCGATTCTTGCCACGTCTGACCTGGCCCTTTGACGGTCGATCATGGGTCAACTATTTCGATGTTGAAGCTTTGAATTGTCTGTAGACGACTTACGTACTGGCAGGGTGTTGTACTCGGTAGAGCAGTTTCCACGCTGCGATCTGTTATACTCAGCCCTTAGCTTGGGGATTCGTCTTGTCGATTAGACGAGACCCCCGTTTGTTGCTCTTGTTGTTGCGTTTGTGCCGCTGGATGTGTTACCTTCGCTGACCCGTATTCGAAAGGATACGGGGAGTAAGTGTTGAGGGCTGCCTTGGCATCGACCGACGACGACTGCGACGGAATATGCAAATTGGCAGATAGAGTGACGGTGGTGGCCTCCGCTCCTTTTTTCTAACCGTACGGTATGAAGAAGGAGGTCCGAGTAGGGCCGCGCCTCATTTCATATCTGCCAAATATTTCTGTCCTGTTCGAGTCCGATTTGAACCGACCGTTCGAACGTCTATCGTTCTTGCGGTTGGGGACGGTAACGAGAGCCATTTTGGCCTTCGTCCGTCTATCGAATCGGACTTTATGATTTTCGTATGAAATTTTGCCGATGCTTGACGTGAGTTTTTCTATCAAAAATAACTCTGATTTTCTCTCTGATATGGCGCAAAGTACGAAGATAACCACTAATTGAAAATCTTTCGAAAAAGCACCACATCACAATATATCGACCGCCGACCTGACGGTGGTATTCGAGCTGTGACTGGATGGTGTCTTACTATTCGAAAATCTTGAACGGTTTTCATCTGAAAATATCATAACGAGCTAATGAAATATGCATGTTTTGCAGGCTTATCTTAGTCAAATTCGAACAATTCACGATGAATCAATCAGAAAGGTAGAATTTTATGTTTGACGAAATCGGACATGAGAGAGAAATACGAATAACTCACAAGGGTAAATGTCATCAAATGCATCAGACTATGTGATGAGTAAAATGAAAGATGCACACGATAATTTTAGCTTAAACCATGCCGGAAAGTCGACTTCACGTCGTGCATCGGTACAAAGTTATTCAAGGGGCAAAATAAATTCACGAGAGTAGGTCCGATTACCGCTGGATCAGACGACGATTGTAACTTGTTGGATACGAATGTATCCGATGTATGTACGTCGTCCCTCTCTGATCTGTAGTAAGTGGGCCTACCCAAGATGCACACGATAATTTTAGCTTTAAATCGTGCCGAAAAGTCGACTTCACGTCGTGCATCGGTACAAAATTATTCAAGGGGCAAAATAAATTCACGAGAGTAGGTCCGATTACCGCTGGATCAGACGACGATCGTAACTTGTTGGATACAAATGTATCCGATGTATGTACGTCGTCCCCTCTCTGATCTACGGTACGTGGACCGACCCAAGATGCACACGATAATTTTAGCTGACTTCATGCCGAAAAGTCGGTTCACGTCATGCATCGGTATCTTAAATCGCGCCGTAAAGTCGTTCACGTCATGCATCGGTATCTTAAATCGCTCCGAAAAGTCGGCTCACGTCATGCATCGGCGTCTTTTTTTTGTGCCACCGATGCATGACGTGAACGACTTTTCGGCTCGATTTAAGATACCGATGCATGACGTGAACGACTTTACGGCGCGATTTAAGATACCGATGCATGACGTGAACGACTTTTCGGCGCGATTTAAGATACCGATGCATGACGTGAACGACTTTACGGCGCGATTTAAAGCTATACCGATGCATGACGTAAACAAGATCACACCGATGCAGCACGTTAACATTAAAGCCCGCCTAATCCGATCGATGGAGGCCGTCTCGAGTGTCCAACTTGCTCACAAGAGCCGAGAAACAAACCGATGCATCACGTAGACAAGATCGTACCGAATGTTAACACAATCCAAAAGGAAATAATCTTAGATGAATATCGATTCTGATTATTGATTTTTCTTTCGCGATATTGATAGAAGACATCTTGAATGAATTTCGGAATTAATTCCCGAAATCAAAAAAATATTTTCAATAAATTTTTTTTCTAGAGTACCTCGGTCTTTTCTATTTTTTTTCCAAGTTTCGTACGTCAATCAACATACATCCCAGAAAAAATCATCTCTCTAACTATCCTGGTTCAAAAGTTGTATCGGAACTTTTCACGTCGAAAAAGAACATAGGCGAAAAAGGACGTGAACATTATTCCTTATAAAAATCAAACCCGACCATGGATTTTGATTCTGATTGTTGATTATCGCTATTAGAACACATTAGGAGGCAACCAAATCAAATTTGAGAAAATTCCACAATCAGAAAATTTTTTTCGAAAAAAAAAAAAAAATTCGAGAACACCTCGGTCATGGCAAGTTATTTCCCACAATCCATTCCCCAATCAACGTACATCCCAGAAAAAATCATCTCTCTAACTATCCTAGTTCAAAAGTTGTATCGGAACATTTTCCCGTCGAAAATATATCTCTAAGTCCAGACCGATGCACCACGTAATCTCGGGCAGACCGATGCACAACGTAAATGACGATCGGGACCGGGGCGATCGGTCGTATCTGACACCGCCGGCTCGGTTCTAACATCGTCAATGAGTCGGGGTTGTAAAAAAGGACGTGAACATTTTTCCTTATAAAAATCAAACCCGACCATGGATTTTGATTCTGATTGTTGATTATCGCTACTAGAACATATAAGGAGGCAACCAAATCAAATTTGAGAAAATTCCACGATCAGAAAATTTTTTTCGAAAAAAAAAAAAAAATCGTAATCACCTCGGTCATGGCGAGTTATTTTCCGTATTTCATTCCACAATCAACGTACAACATAGAAGAAATCATCTCTCTAACTATCCTGGTTCAAAAGTTGTATCGGAACATTTCACGTCGTAATATCTCGCCAAGTCCAGACCTCGGCGATAGGTAGTATCTGACACCGTCCGCTCGGGACTGACATCGACTTGGACTCGGGCTGATGATGGGGAGGCGTTTAAGGACGTGAACATTTTTCCTTATAAAAATTAAAGTCGACAATGAATATTGATTCTGATTACTGATTTACGCTTTAAAAACACATTAGAAGGCAACCAAATCGAATTTGAGGAAATTCCACGATCAGAAAATTTTTTTCGAAAAAAAAAAAAATTCGAGGACACCTCGGTCATGGCAAGTTATTTCCCACAATCCATTCCCCGATCCACGTACATCCCAGAAAAAATCATCTCTCTAACTATCCTGGTTCAAAAGTTGTATCGGAACATTTTCACGTCGAAAATATATCTCTAAGTCCAAACCGATGCACCACGTAAACTAGGGCAGACCGATGCACCACGTAATATCGGGCAGACCGATGCAGAACGTAAACTCGATCATACCGATGCTTCACGTAATCTCGATCTTACCGATGCACCACGTAAACAAGGGCAGACCGATGCAGAACGTAAAGTAGATCTTACCGATGCACCACGTAATCTCGATCTTACCGATGCACCACGTAATCTCCATCTTACCGATGCACCACGTGAACTGGATCTTACCGATGCACCACGTAATCTCGATCTTACCGATGCACCACGTGAACTGGATCTTACCGATGCAGAACGTGAATTGGATCTTACCGATGCACCACGTAAACTCGATCTTACCGATGCACCACGTAATCTCGATCTTACCGATGCACCACGTGAACTGGATCTTACCGATGCAGAACGTGAATTGGATCTTACCGATGCACCACGTAAACTCGATCTTACCGATGCACCACGTAATCTCAATCTTACCGATGCACCACGTGAACTGGATCTTACCGATGCAGAACGTGAACTGGATCTTACCGATGCACCACGTAAACTCGATCTTACCGATGCACCACGTAATCTCAATCTTACCGATGCACCACGTGAACTGGATCTTACCGATGCAGAACGTGAATTGGATCTTACCGATGCACCACGTAAACTCGATCTTACCGATGCACCACGTAATCTCGATCTTACCGATGCACCACGTGAACTGGATCTTACCGATGCAGAACGTGAATTGGATCTTACCGATGCACCACGTAAACTCGATCTTACCGATGCACCACGTAATCTCAATCTTACCGATGCATCACGTAATCTCGATCTTACCGATGCAGAACGTAAACTCGATCATACCGATGCACCACGTTATCTCGGCAGACCGATGCAGAACGTAAAAAAAAAGCTTACAGCACGCGGTGTTCCCAAGCGGTCACCCATCCAAGTACTAACCGCGCCCGACGCTGCTTGGCTTCAGTGTTCTGACGAGAACTGGCAATTTCAGCGTGGTATGGCCGTAAACAACAAATATAGCGATATTTTCTATGATATCTCACTTTTTGGGAGCGGAAAGGACGTGAACGTTTTTCCTTATAAAAAATGAAATAACTTTTGGATATTAATTCTGATTGTTGATTTAAGTTTTAAGAACACATTAGGACATATCTCAATGAAATTTGAGGGATTTCCGAAATCGAAAAATATTTTTCGAAAAAAAAAAAAAATCCCAGAAGACCTCGGTCATCTCAAGTTTATTTCCATATTCTATTACACAATCAACGTACATCACAAAAGGAACCATCTCTCTAACTATCACAGTTAAATTTTTGTATCGGAACATTTCACGTCGGAATATCTCGCTAAGTCCAGACCGGGGAGATCGGTCGCATCTGACACCGTCCGCTCCGGTCTAACATCGTCTTGGAGTCGGGGGTAACGATGGAGAGGCGTTTAAGGACGTGAACATTTTTCCTTATAAAAATTAAAGTCGACAATGAATATTGATTCTGATTACTGATTTACTCTTTTAGTACACATTAGAAGGCAACGCAATCAGATTTGGGGAAATTTCAAGATCAGAAAATTTTTTTCGAAAAAAAAAAAAATTCAAGAACACCTGGGTCATGGCAAGTTATTTCCCACAATCCATTCCACAATCAACGTACAACATAGAAGAAATCATCTCTCTAACTATCCTGGTTCAAAAGTTGTATCGGAACATTTCACGTCGAAATACCTCGCCAAGTCCAGACCGGGGCGATAGGTAGTATCTGACACCGTCCGCTCGGGACTGACATCGACTTGGACTCGGGCTAATGATGGGGAGGCGTTTAAGGACGTGAACATTTTTCCTTATAAAAATTAAAGTCGACAATGAATATTGATTCTGATTACTGATTTACGCTTTAAAAACACATTAGAAGGCAACCAAATCAAATTTGAGGAAATTCCAAAATCAGAAAATTTTTTTTCAAAAAAAAAAAAATCCGAAAAATATTTTTCGATTCTGATTACTGATTTACTCTTTTAGAACACATTAGAAGGCAACGAAATCAAATTTGAGTGAAATCCAAAATCAGAAAATATTTTTCGAAAAAAAAAAAAAATTCGAGAACACCTCGGTCATGGCAAGTTATTTTCCACAATCCATTCCCCAATCAACGTACATCCCAGAAAAAATCATCTCTCTAACTATCCTGGTTCAAAAGTTGTATCGGAACATTTTCACGTCGAAAATATATCTCAGAGTCCAGACCGATGCAGAACGTAAACTCGATCATACCGATGCTTCACGTAATCTCGATCTTACCGATGCACAACGTAAACTAGATCACACCGATGCAGAACGTAAACTCGATCATACCGATGCACCACGTAAACTCAGGCAGACCGATGCAGAACGTGAACTCGATCTTACCGATGCACCACGTAATCTCGATCTTACCGATGCACCACGTAAACTCGGGCAGACCGATGCAGAACGTGAACTCGATCTTACCGATGCACCACGTAAACTAGGGCTGACCGATGCATCACGTAAACGACGATCGAGAGGCGCGAAAGGACGTGAACGTTTTTCATTATAAAAATTGAAATAAATGATAAATAATGATTCTGATTGTTGGTTATCATTTTTAATAAGCATTAGGAGGCAACCAAATGAAATTTGAGGAAATTCCGATAACAGAAAATTTTTTCGAAAAAAAAAAAAAATTCATGAAATCCTCGGTCATCGCAAAATATTTACCATATTCTGTTCGATAATCAACGTATATTTAAGAAGGAATCATATCTGTATCTATCTTGGTTCAAATTTTGTATCGGAACATTTTGACCAAAGTCCGAGCTTCGGCCGAAACAGACACCGCTGACCTGGCCTATCGATCGACCGAGAGTCGGGGATAGAGCGTAAGTGTTGTCTGGAGGGGAACCCTGTGCTCTCCTGACATATATAGGGAAGGTGGTCGCGTTGGGCGATGCAGAACGTTTGGATCGGGAATTATATTTTTGGTTCAGCTATTGGAATATGGTTTATTGTTGGTATATATTGGCGAAATAACGTTCTTACTGACTGGGGATATTCATAAAAATGAGTCCGGAGATTTTCAGATCGAAGTCCGAGTGATCCGACTTGGAAGGCGTGTTGGGTGGGTCGAGATGGCTTAGATCGATCAGACGAGGCGGGCTAAGTGTTGACGTCATGCATCGGTCCATTTTCAGATTGAGTCCGAGTAATCCGACTTTGAAAGAGTGTTGGGTGCGTCGAGACTGTTTAGATAGATCGGACGAGGCGGACTAGGTGTTAACGACATGCATCGGTATATTTTCTGATCGGAGTCCGAAGAAATCGGCCCTAGTAGGCGCAGCGGACGGTCGAGACGGCCTCGGTGGGTCGGATCGATCGGGAAAAGTTTGCTAAATCGTGTCTGGAGGGGAACCTTGGGTTCTCCTGACATATATAGGGGATAAGGTTTGGGTGAACGATTCTTCACGTAAAAGTTGAGTAATTTATTTTTCGATAAGCTTTTGGATATTGATGAGAAGTATATGTATATCTTCGATTAAAAGAATTCTTACCGTCTCGATGTATATTATATTAGATATATAAGAAATAGTTAACGTGATGCATCGGCCGATTTCCGGATCGGAGTTCGAGAGATGCGACTTTCGATGCGCGATGGGTGGATCGAGACGGCCTAGATCGATCGGACGAGGCGGACTAGGTGTTAACGACATGCATCGGCGGATTTTCTGATCGGAGTCCGAAGAAATCAGCTCTAGTAGGCGCGGCGAACGGTCGAAACGG
>NC_059508.1:34151828-34154328 GCF_914767665.1 Harmonia axyridis
CTAAGAATAGAACAGTTTAAGTGGCCCCCTCACAGCGATCTGTACGAACATTTGAGCAGATCGTGGGTCCACCCACATTCTTAGGGCGTGGGTTTGTGGTGTCACCGACTAGCACGGTGCAATTGTGGTGTAGAAGTTTCTTTAGATACAATAAAAGTGGGTGAGATACTTTACCTCCCACCCACTACTGCACCACCTTCTATTTGAAGGGAGAATCAAACATCTGCGATGGTCGTCTGCGTATGCGGAACGACCTTCGCCACGGACGCGGGCATGCAGACTCACCTGAGGAGACTGCGATGTCGCGGTCCACCGGCCAGCGACGCTGACGCGTGCCCTATCTGTGGGAGTCGCTTCCGCGGTTATCGCGGCGTTCGACAACATATGAGACAGGCACACCCAGCGGAGTACAACCGGGATCTGGAGGATCGGTACGAGGTTCCTGGGGGTAGGGACGAATGGACAAGCGAGGACATGCTCGAGATGGCTCGACGTGAACTCGCGTACAATGGCCCCTTCGTTAATAAACACCTTCTGGGTTTTTACCCAGAAAGGAACTTAGACTTCATTAAGAACCGCAGAAGGGAAGCCAAGTACAAAGAAGTCATCCAGCGTCTCGCGGGTGAGAATGCGGGGCCGTCGAGTGACGCCGTTGAAGTATTTCAACGGATGTCCGAAGCGGTCGCTGCGCTCATCCAATCCCCTGCGGATGCGGCCGGTACCTCTGAGGCCTCGGTGGTCGACGAATCTAGTGCGGAGTTGCACAGCAGTGGGTCTCTAAACCCGAATGCCTCGGACTTCCATCCGTTGAGACAGTCACATAAAATCGTTCTCTTCTTGAGAGATTATTGGGCGGCCCAAGGTGGATGGGTCGATGCCGATGAAGCGGTCTATAATATGACGCAGCTTGTCGACACCCATAATCAAAGAGAGAGGGTGAGAGAGCAACTAGCCATCTACCTGAAGGCTCTGCTTCCGCAGATGTCCGACAGGCTAGGTGGTCATAGTAATAATAACAGAAGGGAAAGGACACGACCTGTCGAAGCGTTGAACAGGCGTCAAGAACGAGCCTTTCTTTATAAGACGGTACAAAAGATGTACCGGACAAACCGCGCCTCTCTGGCACGGAATATCATAGATGACTCTCCCGTAGGGGGGAGTCAGACGTTTCCCAACGTCCAATCTGCCGAAAGTAAGTTTCGGCAGATTTTCAGTCACCCCTCAAAGAGAGACATAGAAGACATCAAGGACAAGCAAGAGACTCAGGACTTGTCGAGCCCGATTTCGGAGAATGAAATCGTATGGGCTCTCGGGGCAAACAAGTCGCCTTCCGCTGGGGTCGATGGTGTCAAAATCAAAGACCTCATGAAGGTGCCTCTGAAGAAGCTTGTTCTTTTATTCAACTCCATGCTTCTCTTTGGCGTCGCTCCGTCGGCGTTGAAGAGAAACAGGACGATCTTGATACCAAAGGGGGGTGACTCAGATGATATCAATAACTGGCGCCCGATTACCATCGCCTCGGTGGTAACTCGGGTGCTACATAGAATTTTGGGGAAACGTATGGGGGGGATTCAAATCCACCCCAACCAGAGAGGTTTTCGGCAGGTCGACGGGGTCCTATTGAATAACCTCACCCTTCAGGCTCTAATTAAGGAGAGACGAAAGAGTCTGAAACCATACACCATCCTTAGTGTCGATGTGCGTAAAGCCTTCGACACTGTTTCTCAACAGTCCATCGTGAGAGCGATGAAGAGGCTCGGGATAGACGAGACTACTGTTCGGTATGTGGAGGATTCTTTTGAAGATGCCACTACCGTAGTGCAGCTCGGGAGAGGTATGACCGGAGAGATCCCAATATGTAGGGGAGTAAAGCAGGGCGACCCGCTTTCCCCCTACCTGTTTAACTTCGTCCTCGACGAGTTGATTTGTGATCTCCAAGGCGCCGAGGGTGGTCTGCCCGTAAATGACACCGCGCGTTTAGCGGTCTTAGGTTATGCCGACGACCTGCTACTACTAGCGAATTCGCCTAAGGAGGCCACTAAGCGTCTCAAGCTGGCTGCAGACTTCTTTGCTAGGAGGGGAATGGGGTTCAACCCCTCCAAATGCACGGCTATGACCGTCCAGGTCAACCGTGCAAATAAGCACTCATACTGCATCACCCGACCTCTATTTTATATAGAGGGCCAAGCGATCAGGCAGCTGCAGCCGGGCGAGATGTTTGGCTACTTGGGCGCGAATTACGGTGTCATGGGTAGATCTAAGCCGGTGCTGGACGAGGTGAACATTCAGCTCCGGAGGATTGGGAAGAGCCCTCTGAAGCCGCAGCAGAAGTTGGCCATCTTGAAAGTTTATCTTCTCCCAAGATATTTACATCTGCTCCAATCGCCGGTCGTTACTAAGAAGACTCTGAAGTATTTTGATCGGGTCGTGCGGGTGGCTGTCCGCAGCTACCTCCACCTGAACAAGACCTGTGCTGAAGCCTTTATTCACGCTCCCGTTC
>NC_059508.1:34159328-34176828 GCF_914767665.1 Harmonia axyridis
TCGAATTAATTCCGAAATCAAAAAAATATTTTCAATAAATTTTTTTTCTAGAGTACCTCGGTCTTTTCTATTTTTTTTCCAAGTTTCGTACGTCAATCAACATACATCCCAGAAAAAATCATCTCTCTAACTATCCTGGTTCAAAAGTTGTATCGGAACTTTTCACGTCGAAAAAGAACATAGGCGAAAAAGGACGTGAACATTATTCCTTATAAAAATCAAACCCGACCATGGATTTTGATTCTGATTGTTGATTATCGCTATTAGAACACATTAGGAGGCAACCAAATCAAATTTGAGAAAATTCCACAATCAGAAAATTTTTTTCGAAAAAAAAAAAAAAATTCGAGAACACCTCGGTCATGGCAAGTTATTTCCCACAATCCATTCCCCAATCAACGTACATCCCAGAAAAAATCATCTCTCTAACTATCCTGGTTCAAAAGTTGTATCGGAACATTTTCACGTCGAAAATATATCTCTAAGTCCAGACCGATGCACCACGTAATCTCGGGCAGACCGATGCACAACGTAAATGACGATCGGGACCGGGGCGATCGGTCGTATCTGACACCGCCGGCTCGGTTCTAACATCGTCAATGAGTCGGGGTTGTAAAAAAGGACGTGAACATTTTTCCTTATAAAAATCAAACCCGACCATGGATTTTGATTCTGATTGTTGATTATCGCTACTAGAACATATAAGGAGGCAACCAAATCAAATTTGAGAAAATTCCACGATCAGAAAATTTTTTTCGAAAAAAAAAAAAAATCGTAATCACCTCGGTCATGGCGAGTTATTTTCCGTATTTCATTCCACAATCAACGTACAACATAGAAGAAATCATCTCTCTAACTATCCTGGTTCAAAAGTTGTATCGGAACATTTCACGTCGTAATATCTCGCCAAGTCCAGACCTCGGCGATAGGTAGTATCTGACACCGTCCGCTCGGGACTGACATCGACTTGGACTCGGGCTGATGATGGGGAGGCGTTTAAGGACGTGAACATTTTTCCTTATAAAAATTAAAGTCGACAATGAATATTGATTCTGATTACTGATTTACGCTTTAAAAACACATTAGAAGGCAACCAAATCGAATTTGAGGAAATTCCACGATCAGAAAATTTTTTTCGAAAAAAAAAAAAATCCGAAAAATATTTTTCGATTCCGATTACTGATTTACTCTTTTAGAACACATTAGGAGGCAACCAAATCAAATTTGAGAAAATTCCACAATCAGAAAATTTTTTTCGAAAAAAAAAAAAATTCGAGGACACCTCGGTCATGGCAAGTTATTTCCCACAATCCATTCCCCGATCCACGTACATCCCAGAAAAAATCATCTCTCTAACTATCCTGGTTCAAAAGTTGTATCGGAACATTTTCACGTCGAAAATATATCTCTAAGTCCAAACCGATGCACCACGTAAACTAGGGCAGACCGATGCACCACGTAATATCGGGCAGACCGATGCAGAACGTAAACTCGATCATACCGATGCTTCACGTAATCTCGATCTTACCGATGCACCACGTAAACAAGGGCAGACCGATGCAGAACGTAAAGTAGATCTTACCGATGCACCACGTAATCTCGATCTTACCGATGCACCACGTAATCTCCATCTTACCGATGCACCACGTGAACTGGATCTTACCGATGCAGAACGTGAATTGGATCTTACCGATGCAGAACGTGAATTGGATCTTACCGATGCACCACGTAAACTCGATCATACCGATGCACCACGTAATCTCGGGCAGACCGATGCACAACGTAAATGACGATCGGGACCGGGGCGATCGGTCGTATCTGACACCGCCGGCTCGGTTCTAACATCGTCAATGAGTCGGGGTTGTAAAAAAGGACGTGAACATTTTTCCTTATAAAAATCAAACCCGACCATGGATTTTGATTCTGATTGTTGATTATCGCTACTAGAACATATAAGGAGGCAACCAAATCAAATTTGAGAAAATTCCACGATCAGAAAATTTTTTTCGAAAAAAAAAAAAAATCGTAATCACCTCGGTCATGGCGAGTTATTTTCCGTATTTCATTCCACAATCAACGTACAACATAGAAGAAATCATCTCTCTAACTATCCTGGTTCAAAAGTTGTATCGGAACATTTCACGTCGTAATATCTCGCCAAGTCCAGACCTCGGCGATAGGTAGTATCTGACACCGTCCGCTCGGGACTGACATCGACTTGGACTCGGGCTGATGATGGGGAGGCGTTTAAGGACGTGAACATTTTTCCTTATAAAAATTAAAGTCGACAATGAATATTGATTCTGATTACTGATTTACGCTTTAAAAACACATTAGAAGGCAACCAAATCGAATTTGAGGAAATTCCACGATCAGAAAATTTTTTTCGAAAAAAAAAAAAATCCGAAAAATATTTTTCGATTCCGATTACTGATTTACTCTTTTAGAACACATTAGGAGGCAACCAAATCAAATTTGAGAAAATTCCACAATCAGAAAATTTTTTTCGAAAAAAAAAAAAATTCGAGGACACCTCGGTCATGGCAAGTTATTTCCCACAATCCATTCCCCGATCCACGTACATCCCAGAAAAAATCATCTCTCTAACTATCCTGGTTCAAAAGTTGTATCGGAACATTTTCACGTCGAAAATATATCTCTAAGTCCAAACCGATGCACCACGTAAACTAGGGCAGACCGATGCACCACGTAATATCGGGCAGACCGATGCAGAACGTAAACTCGATCATACCGATGCTTCACGTAATCTCGATCTTACCGATGCACCACGTAAACAAGGGCAGACCGATGCAGAACGTAAAGTAGATCTTACCGATGCACCACGTAATCTCGATCTTACCGATGCACCACGTAATCTCCATCTTACCGATGCACCACGTGAACTGGATCTTACCGATGCAGAACGTGAATTGGATCTTACCGATGCAGAACGTGAATTGGATCTTACCGATGCACCACGTAAACTCGATCATACCGATGCACCACGTAATCTCGGGCAGACCGATGCACAACGTAAATGACGATCGGGACCGGGGCGATCGGTCGTATCTGACACCGCCGGCTCGGTTCTAACATCGTCAATGAGTCGGGGTTGTAAAAAAGGACGTGAACATTTTTCCTTATAAAAATCAAACCCGACCATGGATTTTGATTCTGATTGTTGATTATCGCTACTAGAACATATAAGGAGGCAACCAAATCAAATTTGAGAAAATTCCACGATCAGAAAATTTTTTTCGAAAAAAAAAAAAAATCGTAATCACCTCGGTCATGGCGAGTTATTTTCCGTATTTCATTCCACAATCAACGTACAACATAGAAGAAATCATCTCTCTAACTATCCTGGTTCAAAAGTTGTATCGGAACATTTCACGTCGTAATATCTCGCCAAGTCCAGACCTCGGCGATAGGTAGTATCTGACACCGTCCGCTCGGGACTGACATCGACTTGGACTCGGGCTGATGATGGGGAGGCGTTTAAGGACGTGAACATTTTTCCTTATAAAAATTAAAGTCGACAATGAATATTGATTCTGATTACTGATTTACGCTTTAAAAACACATTAGAAGGCAACCAAATCGAATTTGAGGAAATTCCACGATCAGAAAATTTTTTTCGAAAAAAAAAAAAATCCGAAAAATATTTTTCGATTCCGATTACTGATTTACTCTTTTAGAACACATTAGGAGGCAACCAAATCAAATTTGAGAAAATTCCACAATCAGAAAATTTTTTTCGAAAAAAAAAAAAATTCGAGGACACCTCGGTCATGGCAAGTTATTTCCCACAATCCATTCCCCGATCCACGTACATCCCAGAAAAAATCATCTCTCTAACTATCCTGGTTCAAAAGTTGTATCGGAACATTTTCACGTCGAAAATATATCTCTAAGTCCAAACCGATGCACCACGTAAACTAGGGCAGACCGATGCACCACGTAATATCGGGCAGACCGATGCAGAACGTAAACTCGATCATACCGATGCTTCACGTAATCTCGATCTTACCGATGCACCACGTAAACAAGGGCAGACCGATGCAGAACGTAAAGTAGATCTTACCGATGCACCACGTAATCTCGATCTTACCGATGCACCACGTAATCTCCATCTTACCGATGCACCACGTGAACTGGATCTTACCGATGCAGAACGTGAATTGGATCTTACCGATGCAGAACGTGAATTGGATCTTACCGATGCACCACGTAAACTCGATCATACCGATGCACCACGTAATCTCGGGCAGACCGATGCACAACGTAAATGACGATCGGGACCGGGGCGATCGGTCGTATCTGACACCGCCGGCTCGGTTCTAACATCGTCAATGAGTCGGGGTTGTAAAAAAGGACGTGAACATTTTTCCTTATAAAAATCAAACCCGACCATGGATTTTGATTCTGATTGTTGATTATCGCTACTAGAACATATAAGGAGGCAACCAAATCAAATTTGAGAAAATTCCACGATCAGAAAATTTTTTTCGAAAAAAAAAAAAAATCGTAATCACCTCGGTCATGGCGAGTTATTTTACGTATTTCATTCCACAATCAACGTACAACATAGAAGAAATCATCTCTCTAACTATCCTGGTTCAAAAGTTGTATCGGAACATTTCACGTCGTAATATCTCGCCAAGTCCAGACCTCGGCGATAGGTAGTATCTGACACCGTCCGCTCGGGACTGACATCGACTTGGACTCGGGCTGATGATGGGGAGGCGTTTAAGGACGTGAACATTTTTCCTTATAAAAATTAAAGTCGACAATGAATATTGATTCTGATTACTGATTTACGCTTTAAAAACACATTAGAAGGCAACCAAATCGAATTTGAGGAAATTCCACGATCAGAAAATTTTTTTCGAAAAAAAAAAAAATCCGAAAAATATTTTTCGATTCCGATTACTGATTTACTCTTTTAGAACACATTAGGAGGCAACCAAATCAAATTTGAGAAAATTCCACAATCAGAAAATTTTTTTCGAAAAAAAAAAAAATTCGAGGACACCTCGGTCATGGCAAGTTATTTCCCACAATCCATTCCCCGATCCACGTACATCCCAGAAAAAATCATCTCTCTAACTATCCTGGTTCAAAAGTTGTATCGGAACATTTTCACGTCGAAAATATATCTCTAAGTCCAAACCGATGCACCACGTAAACTAGGGCAGACCGATGCACCACGTAATATCGGGCAGACCGATGCAGAACGTAAACTCGATCATACCGATGCTTCACGTAATCTCGATCTTACCGATGCACCACGTAAACAAGGGCAGACCGATGCAGAACGTAAAGTAGATCTTACCGATGCACCACGTAATCTCGATCTTACCGATGCACCACGTAATCTCCATCTTACCGATGCACCACGTGAACTGGATCTTACCGATGCAGAACGTGAATTGGATCTTACCGATGCAGAACGTGAATTGGATCTTACCGATGCACCACGTAAACTCGATCATACCGATGCACCACGTAATCTCGGGCAGACCGATGCACAACGTAAATGACGATCGGGACCGGGGCGATCGGTCGTATCTGACACCGCCGGCTCGGTTCTAACATCGTCAATGAGTCGGGGTTGTAAAAAAGGACGTGAACATTTTTCCTTATAAAAATCAAACCCGACCATGGATTTTGATTCTGATTGTTGATTATCGCTACTAGAACATATAAGGAGGCAACCAAATCAAATTTGAGAAAATTCCACGATCAGAAAATTTTTTTCGAAAAAAAAAAAAAATCGTAATCACCTCGGTCATGGCGAGTTATTTTCCGTATTTCATTCCACAATCAACGTACAACATAGAAGAAATCATCTCTCTAACTATCCTGGTTCAAAAGTTGTATCGGAACATTTCACGTCGTAATATCTCGCCAAGTCCAGACCTCGGCGATAGGTAGTATCTGACACCGTCCGCTCGGGACTGACATCGACTTGGACTCGGGCTGATGATGGGGAGGCGTTTAAGGACGTGAACATTTTTCCTTATAAAAATTAAAGTCGACAATGAATATTGATTCTGATTACTGATTTACGCTTTAAAAACACATTAGAAGGCAACCAAATCGAATTTGAGGAAATTCCACGATCAGAAAATTTTTTTCGAAAAAAAAAAAAATCCGAAAAATATTTTTCGATTCCGATTACTGATTTACTCTTTTAGAACACATTAGGAGGCAACCAAATCAAATTTGAGAAAATTCCACAATCAGAAAATTTTTTTCGAAAAAAAAAAAAATTCGAGGACACCTCGGTCATGGCAAGTTATTTCCCACAATCCATTCCCCGATCCACGTACATCCCAGAAAAAATCATCTCTCTAACTATCCTGGTTCAAAAGTTGTATCGGAACATTTTCACGTCGAAAATATATCTCTAAGTCCAAACCGATGCACCACGTAAACTAGGGCAGACCGATGCACCACGTAATATCGGGCAGACCGATGCAGAACGTAAACTCGATCATACCGATGCTTCACGTAATCTCGATCTTACCGATGCACCACGTAAACAAGGGCAGACCGATGCAGAACGTAAAGTAGATCTTACCGATGCACCACGTAATCTCGATCTTACCGATGCACCACGTAATCTCCATCTTACCGATGCACCACGTGAACTGGATCTTACCGATGCAGAACGTGAATTGGATCTTACCGATGCAGAACGTGAATTGGATCTTACCGATGCACCACGTAAACTCGATCATACCGATGCACCACGTAATCTCGGGCAGACCGATGCACAACGTAAATGACGATCGGGACCGGGGCGATCGGTCGTATCTGACACCGCCGGCTCGGTTCTAACATCGTCAATGAGTCGGGGTTGTAAAAAAGGACGTGAACATTTTTCCTTATAAAAATCAAACCCGACCATGGATTTTGATTCTGATTGTTGATTATCGCTACTAGAACATATAAGGAGGCAACCAAATCAAATTTGAGAAAATTCCACGATCAGAAAATTTTTTTCGAAAAAAAAAAAAAATCGTAATCACCTCGGTCATGGCGAGTTATTTTCCGTATTTCATTCCACAATCAACGTACAACATAGAAGAAATCATCTCTCTAACTATCCTGGTTCAAAAGTTGTATCGGAACATTTCACGTCGTAATATCTCGCCAAGTCCAGACCTCGGCGATAGGTAGTATCTGACACCGTCCGCTCGGGACTGACATCGACTTGGACTCGGGCTGATGATGGGGAGGCGTTTAAGGACGTGAACATTTTTCCTTATAAAAATTAAAGTCGACAATGAATATTGATTCTGATTACTGATTTACGCTTTAAAAACACATTAGAAGGCAACCAAATCGAATTTGAGGAAATTCCACGATCAGAAAATTTTTTTCGAAAAAAAAAAAAATTCGAGGACACCTCGGTCATGGCAAGTTATTTCCCACAATCCATTCCCCGATCCACGTACATCCCAGAAAAAATCATCTCTCTAACTATCCTGGTTCAAAAGTTGTATCGGAACATTTTCACGTCGAAAATATATCTCTAAGTCCAAACCGATGCACCACGTAAACTAGGGCAGACCGATGCACCACGTAATATCGGGCAGACCGATGCAGAACGTAAACTCGATCATACCGATGCTTCACGTAATCTCGATCTTACCGATGCACCACGTAAACAAGGGCAGACCGATGCAGAACGTAAAGTAGATCTTACCGATGCACCACGTAATCTCGATCTTACCGATGCACCACGTAATCTCCATCTTACCGATGCACCACGTGAACTGGATCTTACCGATGCACCACGTAATCTCAATCTTACCGATGCACCACGTGAACTGGATCTTACCGATGCAGAACGTGAATTGGATCTTACCGATGCACCACGTAAACTCGATCTTACCGATGCACCACGTAATCTCGATCTTACCGATGCACCACGTGAACTGGATCTTACCGATGCAGAACGTGAATTGGATCTTACCGATGCACCACGTAAACTCGATCTTACCGATGCACCACGTAATCTCAATCTTACCGATGCAGAACGTGAATTGGATCTTACCGATGCACCACGTAAACTCGATCTTACCGATGCACCACGTAATCTCAATCTTACCGATGCACCACGTGAACTGGATCTTACCGATGCAGAACGTGAATTGGATCTTACCGATGCACCACGTAAACTCGATCTTACCGATGCACCACGTAATCTCAATCTCACCGATGCACCACGTGAACTGGATCTTACCGATGCAGAACGTGAATTGGATCTTACCGATGCACCACGTAAACTCGATCTTACCGATGCACCACGTAATCTCGATCTTACCGATGCACCACGTAATCTCAATCTTACCGATGCATCACGTAATCTCGATCTTACCGATGCAGAACGTAAACTCGATCATACCGATGCACCACGTTATCTCGGCAGACCGATGCAGAACGTAAAAAAAAAGCTTACAGCACGCGGTGTTCCCAAGCGGTCACCCATCCAAGTACTAACCGCGCCCGACGCTGCTTGGCTTCAGTGTTCAATTTTCAAATTTTTTTTCAAATGGGCTTTATTTGTCTTTGTGATAGTTACAGATATGTGCCTATATAGGCCATGTTAATCAACAGTAAGGGTTTATATACAGTTCCTACCAGATAATTCTGGTATTATCAGTTACATTTCATATACATATAATAAAAAATTTTTAAGTAATTTCAGGGTGTTTGGGAATTTTTGTTTGATATCATATATTTATTTATTTTATTATAATAGGGGATTTTCAGGAAAAATTTAGGAATAAAAAAAAACCTGATATAAGTATTTGGGGGAGGGATGGGGGGGGGGTTGGGGATATATATACAGTTATGTACAGTTTTAATCATTTACAAATTTTTATATACAATTTTATATACATGTCTGGGAAGGGGTTCCCGTTATGCTAAACGGCGATTCTCAATTCAGCTAACGGCCGCCATTTGCTAGTCGTGGCCAGTCCCCATTTCTCGTAGCACCGTTCGTGTCGCTGTTGGGTCTAGTACCCGTAGGACCGATTGGTTGTTACGATAACAGGGCGATGGATACGCCATTCGCATTGGCTGCCGCTACCTTTCGTTGTGATTCGTCGTCAAGACATATTTTTCAAAATGTCGGTATGTGACATGGCCGGTCTTGGAAGATGGCGGTTTTCATAGGGGTTTTTGGGTGTTTGGGGTGGGTTTTTAGGGAGGTTTAAGGAATATGGGAAGGAATTGGTACGGGAGGGGGTGAGGGGATGCGTGGAGTCGCGTTTTCGTAATTTGTCTTGTCAGTGCGTTGGATTTACACTGGAATTCGTAGAAATCGCTAGATACTTTGTTTAGGTACTCGCGGATGGTTGGAATATCCGCGAGTTCATGTAGTTTGGATATCCTAGTGTAATACGGCTTGCTCAAGGCCAATCTTAGGATTTTGTTTTGAAGGTTTTGAATGGGCCTTATTGGAAAGGGCCTAAGGTGACAAAATGCCGGCGCAGCGTATGTGACTACTGGCCGGATGTATGTTTTGTAAATGAGCAATTTGTTTTTTTCATTCAGCATACTTTTACTGCACAATAGAGGATGCAGTATCTTTTTGATGGCGTATCCTTTATGGATTTGTGCTTTGATATGGCGGTGGAAATTTAGCCTTTCGTCCAATTCAATGCCCAGGTACTTAACGGAGCTTTTTGGAACAATTTCCGTATTATTGATTTTTAATTTGTCTAAGATTACTTTTTCATTCCGTCTTCTGCTAAACACGATCTGCTCTGCTTTGGTCTCATTCAGTTTTATTTTCCATCTGTCGAAGTAATTGATAAGTACTTCGAGATGGTTTTTCAGCTCGCGATTGGCGTCTTCAGCGCTGGATGAGTGGGCATATATGGCCGTGTCATCCGCGAAGAGGGCGATTTTTGTTTTGTTATGTTTCGGGATATCCTGGACGTAGATATTGAATAATCTAGGTCCAAGGACTGATCCCTGCACAATTCCTGCTTTTATATTTTTGGGCGCGGATGTTTCATTCCCTACGCGTACTATGAATTTTCTGTTATTGAGATATGAGTAAATGGTCTTTATGAGGAATTTCGGGAATTTAAGTTTTATTAATTTGTAGGTCAGCCCCTCTATCCAAACTTTGTCGAACGCCTTTTCGATGTCGAGGAGGAGCATGACCGTGTGGTTTTTATTATTGAAACTATTTATTACGTCGACTACGATTCGGCAGATTTGCTGTGTCGAGCTGTGTTTTTCCTTGAAGCCAAATTGATGGTCATCGCGAATTTTATTGTTTTTCATTACATGTTTTATTTTTCCTAACAGGATTTTCTCGGTCAGCTTGCTGAGGTTAGACAGTAGACTGATCGGACGGTAGTTGCCGGGAGAAGTTGTGACTTTCCCGGCTTTGGGGATAGGGGTTACTACTGCTGTTTTCCAACAGCTAGGCCAGTGTTGAAATTTGAATACAGCGTTTATGATGTAGTTCAGTTGAACTATGGCCTTTCTGGATAGGTTCCGGATCAGTCTATTGTCCACTTCGTCCTTTCCTGGCGCTTTGTTTAGTGGAAGCTTTTTAATTTCGTCCCGTATTTCCGATGGATTTGTTAATAGATGATTTTCGGGCTTTACGAAGCGGTTCGAATTTATAAAGTCTTCCACTCTTTTCCGTATGTCTGCTTGTTCTGGACTATCGGTCTGGGATATGTGGTGAGCGGTTTCGAAGTTTTCCGCAAGTACGTCCGCTTTTTCTTTATCGGTGATGTAATTCGCGGAATTTTGGACCAAGATGGGAACTTGGGAGAATTTTTGAATACTGGATTTGACTGTTTTCCAGAGATCTTTGTTATTAGAATTTAGCCTGGAGATTTTCTGTTCCCATCTTTCGTTCTGGAAAATTTTTATGTGGTTTCGGATTTCGCGGGTGTATGAGTTTAAGAGTGTTTTATCGACTTGTCTTTGGTGGGATTGCCACCTTTTTCTGATTTTATTCCTGAACTTGATCAAGTCGATAATATGGGCTGGTAGTTTTTCTGCTACTTCAGCTCTCGGTTTTTTGGAAATTGTTTTATCGCGGGCGTACTTGAGGGCCTTCGTAAACTTTTCAATTTCCCGTTCGATGTCGGAAGCAGTTTCGATTTTATTGTTGATAGTTATTTTACTATCTAATATTGTACGAAATTTTGCCCAATCAGCGTTCGAATAGTCGTACACTAATTTTGTTGGGTTTCTTTCGCTGCTATAATTGACCGAGAAGATCACTGGATTATGATCGGACCCTAACTGACAACTCGCGTCCGGGATACTATTCAAGTTAATATTCTTAGTGAGTATTAAATCGATAGTACTCGGAGCTTTTCCATTGTCTGGAAAATGAGTGTGTCCGTTAGGGATGTTCAAAATTACGTCATCATTAGCTTCAAGGAAACTGAATAGACGATTTCCGTTGGTGTTTCTGCAGTTGCAGTTCCATTCTTCGTGTTTAGCATTTAGATCGCCTAGAACTATTACTTTATTTTTCCTAGAAAATAGGAATCTTAGGCAGTTGGTACTGAATTTGCGACTGGGGCTATTATACACCGCCGTTATGATTAAGTTGCCATCAATCTGGACGCTAGCGTTCTCTATTGTGCAGTTGATGGTAGGCAAAATGGTGGATGCGATAAGGTTCTTTACTAGTATAGCGATTCCACCGAATCCCGAGTTGTCTTGTCTGTCTTGCCTATATGTCTGGTATCCTTTAATGAAAAATTTGTGGTTGTTTTTCAGTTTTGTCTCGTTGATAGTCAGTATGTCTATTTGGTTGTAATTTAGAAAATTGGAGATCTCCAGGAATTTTTGGGAGACTCCATTCGCGTTCCAAGTCGCGATTTTTAATGACTTAGTCATTTAAATTGAGGAAGAATTCCAGTATGACGTACTTTCTTTCGGCGGGGCTTGCATTTTGCAGCTGCTGGTTGAGTCTTTTGACGTCTGTCAGTAGTTGTCGTATGTCCACGTATTGATTAAGTCTGTTGAACTCGCTTTTCAGCTCGTAAAACGCGTTTTGGAAGTTATTTGTGTTATTTGTGTCATGAGTTTTGTTTGTTGGGGGGGAAGTTGGGGTTTTGGGGGTGGTTTGGGGGTTGGCCATGCCACTTACCGGTTTTTGCTTGGCCTCTTGGGCCTTTCTCCTTTCTTCCCAGACATTCACGGCCGGGATTGGAGCTTCGCGGTAAACTTTGGGGGCGGCAGGGGCGGCGGTTTTGGCGTTCCTCGCCCTGCGGTTGCAGATGTTCACGTAAATCGCGCACTCGGTACTGTTTGCGGGGTGACTCCCGAAACAGTTCGCGCACTTTGCCGGCGTATTCATAGATTTTGGGCACTCGCGAGTCGCGTGATTTTCCGCGCACTTGAGGCAGTTTGGGGTCCTATGGCAGTTGGCCGTGGCATGTCCCCACATCTGGCAGTTGTGACATTGGATTACTTCCCTTTTTGTGTAGTACTTGTTCCACCGAACGGCTGTATAATTAATAACGCGGACTTCCTTCTGTATTTTCCGGAGCGTTATCGTATTTCCGGTGACGACCATGTACGCCGGTGATTTCGTTGCTTTTAGTTTGTGGATTTCCACAACCGGAATTCCTAGTTCCTGGAGTTCAGTTTTAATCTCTTCCAGGTCTGGATCAGAATCCAGTCCCCTCAGCGTAAAAGCATGAGTTTTTTCTTCCCTTGGGGTGTAAGTGTGGTATTTTACGTCGTTTTCATCAAAATATTTTTCTAACTTCTTTCTGTCTTCTACCGTCTCGGTGTAGACGGTGGAGTTCATGGCACTGTATTTAATATAAAATTTGCCATTTATAACTTTCGTTATGTCGGCCACCGTTTTATTGTGTTTTTTGAAAACGCCGTTGACCACTATTGGCGGGGGTTTCCGTTGATTTTTTCTAATTTCAACGGATGCTGCATTGACTTCTACCTCATTTGGATTGAGGTAGTTAAATTTATTTTTGATTTCTACAGGGATTGTCTTTTTGTCCTTCCTTTTCCTGATAGATGTTGTTGGATGCGTGAAGTTTGGGTTTTCCACATCTCCAACTCGACTTCTCTTTTTGGCGACTCTCGGGGGGTCAGTTTCATTATCAGATGAATCTGAAGGGAGTTTCATTTCCTGGTCGTCCATCATTTTAATAAAGTTCTGATAAAATTTTTGAAATTCCTTTCAAAAAGGAATTCAAAAGCGGTCGGTTTCACGCGAAACTCGGCCGTTTCAGGGCCTTTCGGACCCGAGCAGGTAAAATTTCGTCACTCACTCAGTCTATTCTTGGCTCTGGAATGCGGCTTGGCGCCGTCTGGTCTAACACAACGGTCACTTTCACAGGTCAGTTTTAACGTTCACAAATTCCACAACTATCTCTACGGAGCGATTTTGGGTATAACCTCTCAGCACAGTGTTCTGACGAGAACTGGCAATTTCAGCGTGGTATGGCCGTAAACAACATATATTGCGATATTTTCTATGATATCTCACTTTTTGGGAGCGGAAAGGACGTGAACGTTTTTCCTCATAAAAAATGAAATAACTTTTGGATATTAATTCTGATTGTTGATTTAAGCTTTAAGAACACATTAGGACATATCTCAATGAAATTTGAGGGATTTCCGAAATCGAAAAATATTTTTCGAAAAAAAAAAAAAATCCCAGAAGACCTCGGTCATCTCAAGTTTATTTCCATATTCTATTACACAATCAACGTACATCACAAAAGGAACCATCTCTCTAACTATCACAGTTAAATTTTTGTATCGGAACATTTCACGTCGGAATATCTCGCTAAGTCCAGACCGGGGAGATCGGTCGCATCTGACACCGTCCGCTCCGGTCTAACATCGTCTTGGAGTCGGGGTAACGATGGAGAGGCGTTTAAGGACGTGAACATTTTTCCTTATAAAAATTAAAGTCGACAATGAATATTGATTCTGATTACTGATTTACTCTTTTAGAACACATTAGAAGGCAACGCAATCAGATTTGAGGAAATTTCAAGATCAGAAAATTTTTTTCGAAAAAAAAAAAAATTCAAGAACACCTGGGTCATGGCAAGTTATTTCCCACAATCCATTCCACAATCAACGTACAACATAGAAGAAATCATCTCTCTAACTATCCTGGTTCAAAAGTTGTATCGGAACATTTCACGTCGAAATACCTCGCCAAGTCCAGACCGGGGCGATAGGTAGTATCTGACACCGTCCGCTCGGGACTGACATCGACTTGGACTCGGGCTAATGATGGGGAGGCGTTTAAGGACGTGAACATTTTTCCTTATAAAAATTAAAGTCGACAATGAATATTGATTCTGATTACTGATTTACGCTTTAAAAACACATTAGAAGGCAACCAAATCAAATTTGAGGAAATTCCAAAATCAGAAAATTTTTTTAAAAAAAAAAAAAAATCCGAAAAATATTTTTCGATTCTGATTACTGATTTACTCTTTTAGAACACATTAGAAGGCAACGAAATCAAATTTGAGTAAAATCCAAAATCAGAAAATATTTTTCGAAAAAAAAAAAAAATTCGAGAACACCTCGGTCATGGCAAGTTATTTTCCACAATCCATTCCCCAATCAACGTACATCCCAGAAAAAATCATCTCTCTAACTATCCTGGTTCAAAAGTTGTATCGGAACATTTTCACGTCGAAAATATATCTCTAAGTCCAGACCGATGCAGAACGTAAACTCGATCATACCGATGCTTCACGTAATCTCGATCTTACCGATGCACAACGTAAACTAGATCACACCGATGCAGAACGTAAACTCGATCTCACCGATGCACCACGTGAACTGGATCTTACCGATGCAGAACGTGAATTGGATCTTACCGATGCACCACGTAAACTCGATCTTACCGATGCACCACGTAATCTCGATCTTACCGATGCACCACGTGAACTGGATCTTACCGATGCAGAACGTGAACTCGATCTTACCGATGCACCACGTAAACTAGGGCTGACCGATGCATCACGTAAACGACGATCGAGAGGCGCGAAAGGACGTGAACGTTTTTCATTATAAAAATTGAAATAAATGATAAATAATGATTCTGATTGTTGATTATCGTTTTTAATATGCATTAGTAGGCAACAAAATGAAATTTGAGGAAATTCCGATAACAGAAAATTTTTTCGAAAAAAAAAAAAATTCATGAAATCCTCGGTCATCGCAAAATATTTACCATATTCTGTTCGATAATCAACGTATATTTAAGAAGGAATCATATCTGTATCTATCTTGGTTCAAATTTTGTATCGGAACATTTTGACCAAAGTCCGAGCTTCGGCCGAAACAGACACCGCTGACCTGGCCTATCGATCGACCGAGAGTCGGGGATAGAGCGTAAGTGTTGTCTGGAGGGGAACCCTGTGCTCTCCTGACATATATAGGGAAGGTGGTCGCGTTGGGCGATGCAGAACGTTTGGATCGGGAATTATATTTTTGGTTCAGCTATTGGAATATGGTTTATTGTTGGTATATATTGGCGAAATAACGTTCTTACTGACTGGGGATATTCATAAAAATGAGTCCGGAGATTTTCAGATCGAAGTCCGAGTGATCCGACTTGGAAGGCGTGTTGGGTGGGTCGAGATGGCTTAGATCGATCAGACGAGGCGGGCTAAGTGTTGACGTCATGCATCGGTCCATTTTCAGATTGAGTCCGAGTAATCCGACTTTGAAAGAGTGTTGGGTGCGTCGAGACTGTTTAGATAGATCGGACGAGGCGGACTAGGTGTTAACGACATGCATCGGTATATTTTCTGATCGGAGTCCGAAGAAATCGGCCCTAGTAGGCGCAGCGGACGGTCGAGACGGCCTCGGTGGGTCGGATCGATCGGGAAAAGTTTGCTAAATCGTGTCTGGAGGGGAACCTTGGGTTCTCCTGACATATATAGGGGATAAGGTTTGGGTGAACGATTCTTCACGTAAAAGTTGAGTAATTTATTTTTCGATAAGCTTTTGGATATTGATGAGAAGTATATGTATATCTTCGATTAAAAGAATTCTTACCGTCTCGATGTATATTATATTAGATATATAAGAAATAGTTAACGTGATGCATCGGCCGATTTCCGGATCGGAGTTCGAGAGATGCGACTTTCGATGCGCGATGGGTGGATCGAGACGGCCTAGATCGATCGGACGAGGCGGACTAGGTGTTAACGACATGCATCGGCGGATTTTCTGATCGGAGTCCGAAGAAATCAGCTCTAGTAGGCGCGGCGAACGGTCGAAACGGCCTCGATCGATCGGACGAGGCGGACTAGGTGTTAACGACATGCATCGGCGGATTTTCTGATCGGAGTCCGAAGAAATCAGCTCTAGTAGGCGCGGCGAACGGTCGAAACGGCCTCGGTGGGTCGGATCGATCGGGAAAAGTTTGCTAAATCGTGTCTGGAGGGGAATCCGGGGTTCTCCTGACATATATAGAAGGGGTGGAGAATGGGTCCTGTCCTAGACTGTTTGGAGTTCTTTTTAGGATGATATTCAGTTGGTAAGTGGTAGACCCGAATCCGACCTCGGCGTTTGGGTACTGGCAAGGTGTGTTGGTTTCGGCTTTCGCATCTTGGGTCGCTTTCGTCAACCTCATGCAGCGAGGTCGCGGTCCGCTTCGTCTCTTTGTAGTCGAATGGCCTTTAAGCGACCAACCTTAAAATCGTGATCCTCTGCCCGTTGCGGGTTATGTTCACAAAAAATTTGCAACCACTCAATTCGTTCCGAGCGACAAATATTGTTGAATCTCGAATCACCGTGTCGTTATATTCACATGTATAGCGAAGGGTCGAGATGGAATGTGTATAAGAAATTAGTTGATAGCCGGGGGTTCGTATTATATATGGACGCCTTGGCGAGGGATTGTTTCTAGAAACTTTCTCATTTTTGATCGGTGTTTTGTCCGAGATGATGATGATGTATATATAGCTTGAGTCTCATGCTGACTGGGGGCTGTTACGTCGTTTCGTCGAGGACTTGCACTTACTGATGTGCGGCGCTAGTCGAAGTCAATCGACATGGCTAGTGCCACATGACGAGAGGCGAACGGGTTTGGCCATACCGGCAATCTCGTGGACCGATCGTATAAGCACGCAGTTCCCTGGTTGATCCTGCCAGTAGTCATATGCTTGTCTCAAAGATTAAGCCATGCATGTCTCAGTACAAGCCAAATTAAGGTGAAACCGCGAAAGGCTCATTAAATCAGTTATGGTTCCTTAGATCGTACCCACATTTACTTGGATAACTGTGGTAATTCTAGAGCTAATACATGCAAATAGAGCTCCGACCGGGAACGGAAGGAGCGCTTTTATTAGATCAAAACCAATAGGTGGCGGGTTCGCTCGTCATCGTACAATTTGGTGACTCTGAATAACTTTAAGCTGATCGCATGGTCTCGTACCGGCGACGCATCTTTCAAATGTCTGCCTTATCAACTGTCGATGGT
>NC_059508.1:34186828-34189328 GCF_914767665.1 Harmonia axyridis
GAAAATTTTTTTCGAAAAAAAAAAAAAAATTCGAGGACACCTCGGTCATGGCAAGTTATTTTCCACAATCCATTCCCCAATCGACGTACATCACAGAAAAAATCATCTCTCTAACTATCCTGGTTCAAAAGTTGTATCGGAACATTTTCACGTCGAAAATATATCTCTAAGTCCAGACCGATGCACCACGTAATCTCGGGCAGACCGATGCACAACGTAAATGACGATCGGGACCGGGGCGATCGGTCGTATCTGACACCGCCGGCTCGGTTCTAACATCGTCTTGGAGTCGGGGTAACGATGGAGAGGCGTTTAAGGACGTGAACATTTTTCCTTATAAAAATTAAAGTCGACAATGAATATTGATTCTGATTACTGATTTACTCTTTTAGAACACATTAGAAGGCAACGCAATCAGATTTGAGGAAATTTCAAGATCAGAAAATTTTTTTCGAAAAAAAAAAAAATTCAAGAACACCTGGGTCATGGCAAGTTATTTCCCACAATCCATTCCACAATCAACGTACAACATAGAAGAAATCATCTCTCTAACTATCCTGGTTCAAAAGTTGTATCGGAACATTTCACGTCGAAATACCTCGCCAAGTCCAGACCGGGGCGATAGGTAGTATCTGACACCGTCCGCTCGGGACTGACATCGACTTGGACTCGGGCTAATGATGGGGAGGCGTTTAAGGACGTGAACATTTTTCCTTATAAAAATTAAAGTCGACAATGAATATTGATTCTGATTACTGATTTACGCTTTAAAAACACATTAGAAGGCAACCAAATCAAATTTGAGGAAATTCCAAAATCAGAAAATTTTTTTTCAAAAAAAAAAAAATCCGAAAAATATTTTTCGATTCTGATTACTGATTTACTCTTTTAGAACACATTAGAAGGCAACGAAATCAAATTTGAGTAAAATCCAAAATCAGAAAATATTTTTCGAAAAAAAAAAAAAATTCGAGAACACCTCGGTCATGGCAAGTTATTTTCCACAATCCATTCCCCAATCAACGTACATCCCAGAAAAAATCATCTCTCTAACTATCCTGGTTCAAAAGTTGTATCGGAACATTTTCACGTCGAAAATATATCTCTAAGTCCAGACCGATGCAGAACGTAAACTCGATCATACCGATGCTTCACGTAATCTCGATCTTACCGATGCACAACGTAAACTAGATCACACCGATGCAGAACGTAAACTCGATCTCACCGATGCACCACGTGAACTGGATCTTACCGATGCAGAACGTGAATTGGATCTTACCGATGCACCACGTAAACTCGATCTTACCGATGCACCACGTAATCTCGATCTTACCGATGCACCACGTGAACTGGATCTTACCGATGCAGAACGTGAACTCGATCTTACCGATGCACCACGTAAACTAGGGCTGACCGATGCATCACGTAAACGACGATCGAGAGGCGCGAAAGGACGTGAACGTTTTTCATTATAAAAATTGAAATAAATGATAAATAATGATTCTGATTGTTGATTATCGTTTTTAATATGCATTAGTAGGCAACCAAATGAAATTTGAGGAAATTCCGATAACAGAAAATTTTTTCGAAAAAAAAAAAAATTCATGAAATCCTCGGTCATCGCAAAATATTTACCATATTCTGTTCGATAATCAACGTATATTTAAGAAGGAATCATATCTGTATCTATCTTGGTTCAAATTTTGTATCGGAACATTTTGACCAAAGTCCGAGCTTCGGCCGAAACAGACACCGCTGACCTGGCCTATCGATCGACCGAGAGTCGGGGATAGAGCGTAAGTGTTGTCTGGAGGGGAACCCTGTGCTCTCCTGACATATATAGGGAAGGTGGTCGCGTTGGGCGATGCAGAACGTTTGGATCGGGAATTATATTTTTGGTTCAGCTATTGGAATATGGTTTATTGTTGGTATATATTGGCGAAATAACGTTCTTACTGACTGGGGATATTCATAAAAATGAGTCCGGAGATTTTCAGATCGAAGTCCGAGTGATCCGACTTGGAAGGCGTGTTGGGTGGGTCGAGATGGCTTAGATCGATCAGACGAGGCGGGCTAAGTGTTGACGTCATGCATCGGTCCATTTTCAGATTGAGTCCGAGTAATCCGACTTTGAAAGAGTGTTGGGTGCGTCGAGACTGTTTAGATAGATCGGACGAGGCGGACTAGGTGTTAACGACATGCATCGGTATATTTTCTGATCGGAGTCCGAAGAAATCGGCCCTAGTAGGCGCAGCGGACGGTCGAGACGGCCTCGGTGGGTCGGATCGATCGGGAAAAGTTTGCTAAATCGTGTCTGGAGGGGAACCTTGGGTTCTCCTGACATATATAGGGGATAAGGTTTGGGTGAACGATTCTTCACGTAAAAGTTGAGTAATTTATTTTTCGATAAGCTTTTGGATATTGATGAGAAGTATATGTATATCTTCGATTAAAAGAATTCTTACCGTCTCGATGTATATTATATTAGATATATAAGAAA
>NC_059508.1:34199328-34214328 GCF_914767665.1 Harmonia axyridis
CTACGGTACGTGGACCGACCCAAGATGCACACGATAATTTTAGCTGACTTCATGCCGAAAAGTCGGTTCACGTCATGCATCGGTATCTTAAATCGCGCCGTAAAGTCGTTCACGTCATGCATCGGTATCTTAAATCGAGCCGAAAAGTCGGCTCACGTCATGCATCGGCGTCTTTTTTTTGTGCCACCGATGCATGACGTGAACGACCCTAGGGCGCGATTTAAAGCCATACCGATGCATGACGTGAACGACTTTTCGGCTCGATTTAAGATACCGATGCATGACGTGAACGACTTTACGGCGCGATTTAAGATACCGATGCATGACGTGAACGACTTTACGGCGCGATTTAAGATACCGATGCATGACGTGAACGACTTTACGGCGCGATTTAAAGCTATACCGATGCATGACGTAAACAAGATCACACCGATGCAGCACGTTAACATTAAAGCCCGCCTAATCCGATCGATGGAGGCCGTCTCGAGTGTCCAACTTGCTCACAAGAGCCGAGAAACAAACCGATGCATCACGTAGACAAGATCGTACCGAATGTTAACACAATCCAGAAGGAAATAATCTTAGATGAATATCGATTCTGATTATTGATTTTTCTTTCGCGATATTGATAGAAGACATCTGAATGAATTTCGAATTAATTCCGAAATCAAAAAAATATTTTCAATAAATTTTTTTTTCTAGAGTACCTCGGTCTTTTCTATTTTTTTCCAAGTTTCGTACGTCAATCAACATACATCCCAGAAAAAATCATCTCTCTAACTATCCTGGTTCAAAAGTTGTATCGGAACATTTCACGTCGAAAAAGAACATAGGCGAAAAAGGACGTGAACATTATTCCTTATAAAAACCAAACCCGACCATGGATTTTGATTCTGATTGTTGATTATCGCTATTAGAACACATTAGGAGGCAACCAAATCAAATTTGAGAAAATTCCACGATCAGAAAATTTTTTTCGAAAAAAAAAAAAAAATTCGAGAACACCTCGGTCATGGCAAGTTATTTCCCACAATCCATTCCCCAATCAACGTACATCCCAGAAAAAATCATCTCTCTAACTATCCTGGTTCAAAAGTTGTATCGGAACATTTTCACGTCGAAAATATATCTCTAAGTCCAGACCGATGCACCACGTAATCTCGGGCAGACCGATGCACAACGTAAATGACGATCGGGACCGGGGCGATCGGTCGTATCTGACACCGCCGGCTCGGTTCTAACATCGTCAATGAGTCGGGGTTGAAAAAAAGGACGTGAACATTATTCCTTATAAAAACCAAACCCGACCATGGATTTTGATTCTGATTGTTGATTATCGCTATTAGAACACATTAGGAGGCAACCAAATCAAATTTGAGAAAATTCCACGATCAGAAAATTTTTTTCGAAAAAAAAAAAAAAATTCGAGGACACCTCGGTCATGGCAAGTTATTTTCCACAATCCATTCCCCAATCGACGTACATCACAGAAAAAATCATCTCTCTAACTATCCTGGTTCAAAAGTTGTATCGGAACATTTTCACGTCGAAAATATATCTCTAAGTCCAGACCGATGCACCACGTAATCTCGGGCAGACCGATGCACAACGTAAATGACGATCGGGACCGGGGCGATCGGTCGTATCTGACACCGCCGGCTCGGTTCTAACATCGTCAATGAGTCGGGGTTGAAAAAAAGGACGTGAACATTTTTCCTTATAAAAATCAAACCCGATCATGGATTTTGATTCTGATTGTTGATTATCGCTATTAGAACATATAAGGAGGCAACCAAATCAAATTTGAGAAAATTCCACGATCAGAAAATTTTTTTCGAAAAAAAAAAAAAATCGTAATCACCTCGGTCATGGCGAGTTATTTTCCGTATTTCATTCCACAATCAACGTACAACATAGAAGAAATCATCTCTCTAACTATCCTGGTTCAAAAGTTGTATCGGAACATTTCACGTCGTAATATCTCGCCAAGTCCAGACCTCGGCGATAGGTAGTATCTGACACCGTCCGCTCGGGACTGACATCGACTTGGACTCGGGCTGATGATGGGGAGGCGTTTAAGGACGTGAACATTTTTCCTTATAAAAATTAAAGTCGACAATGAATATTGATTCTGATTACTGATTTACGCTTTAAAAACACATTAGAAGGCAACCAAATCGAATTTGAGGAAATTCCACGATCAGAAAATTTTTTTCGAAAAAAAAAAAAATCCGAAAAATATTTTTCGATTCCTATTACTGATTTACTCTTTTAGAACACATTAGGAGGCAACCAAATCAAATTTGAGAAAATTCCACAATCAGAAAATTTTTTTCGAAAAAAAAAAAAATTCGAGGACACCTCGGTCATGGCAAGTTATTTTCCACAATCCATTCCCCAATCGACGTACATCACAGAAAAAATCATCTCTCTAACTATCCTGGTTCAAAAGTTGTATCGGAACATTTTCACGTCGAAAATATATCTCTAAGTCCAGACCGATGCACAACGTAAACTAGGGCTGAACCGATGCACCACGTAATATCGGGCAGACCGATGCAGAACGTAAACTCGATCATACCGATGCTTCACGTAATCTCGATCTTACCGATGCACCACGTAAACAAGGGCAGACCGATGCAGAACGTAAAGTAGATCTTACCGATGCACCCCGTAATCTCGATCTTACCGATGCACCACGTAATCTCCATCTTACCGATGCACCACGTGAACTGGATCTTACCGATGCAGAACGTGAATTGGATCTTACCGATGCACCACGTAAACTCGATCATACCGATGCACCACGTAATCTCGGGCAGACCGATGCACAACGTGAATGACGATCGGGACCGGGGCGATCGGTCGTATCTGACACCGCCGGCTCGGTTCTAACATCGTCAATGAGTCGGGGTTGAAAAAAAGGACGTGAACATTTTTCCTTATAAAAATCAAACCCGATCATGGATTTTGATTCTGATTGTTGATTATCGCTATTAGAACATATAAGGAGGCAACCAAATCAAATTTGAGAAAATTCCACGATCAGAAAATTTTTTTCGAAAAAAAAAAAAAAATCGTAATCACCTCGGTCATGGCGAGTTATTTTCCGTATTTCATTCCACAATCAACGTACAACATAGAAGAAATCATCTCTCTAACTATCCTGGTTCAAAAGTTGTATCGGAACATTTCACGTCGTAATATCTCGCCAAGTCCAGACCTCGGCGATAGGTAGTATCTGACACCGTCCGCTCGGGACTGACATCGACTTGGACTCGGGCTGATGATGGGGAGGCGTTTAAGGACGTGAACATTTTTCCTTATAAAAATTAAAGTCGACAATGAATATTGATTCTGATTACTGATTTACGCTTTAAAAACACATTAGAAGGCAACCAAATCGAATTTGAGGAAATTCCACGATCAGAAAATTTTTTTCGAAAAAAAAAAAAATCCGAAAAATATTTTTCGATTCCTATTACTGATTTACTCTTTTAGAACACATTAGGAGGCAACCAAATCAAATTTGAGAAAATTCCACAATCAGAAAATTTTTTTCGAAAAAAAAAAAAATTCGAGGACACCTCGGTCATGGCAAGTTATTTTCCACAATCCATTCCCCAATCGACGTACATCACAGAAAAAATCATCTCTCTAACTATCCTGGTTCAAAAGTTGTATCGGAACATTTTCACGTCGAAAATATATCTCTAAGTCCAGACCGATGCACAACGTAAACTAGGGCTGAACCGATGCACCACGTAATATCGGGCAGACCGATGCAGAACGTAAACTCGATCATACCGATGCTTCACGTAATCTCGATCTTACCGATGCACCACGTAAACAAGGGCAGACCGATGCAGAACGTAAAGTAGATCTTACCGATGCACCACGTAATCTCGATCTTACCGATGCACCACGTAATCTCCATCTTACCGATGCACCACGTGAACTGGATCTTACCGATGCAGAACGTGAATTGGATCTTACCGATGCACCACGTAAACTCGATCATACCGATGCACCACGTAATCTCGGGCAGACCGATGCACAACGTAAATGACGATCGGGACCGGGGCGATCGGTCGTATCTGACACCGCCGGCTCGGTTCTAACATCGTCAATGAGTCGGGGTTGAAAAAAAGGACGTGAACATTTTTCCTTATAAAAATCAAACCCGATCATGGATTTTGATTCTGATTGTTGATTATCGCTATTAGAACATATAAGGAGGCAACCAAATCAAATTTGAGAAAATTCCACGATCAGAAAATTTTTTTCGAAAAAAAAAAAAAAATCGTAATCACCTCGGTCATGGCGAGTTATTTTCCGTATTTCATTCCACAATCAACGTACAACATAGAAGAAATCATCTCTCTAACTATCCTGGTTCAAAAGTTGTATCGGAACATTTCACGTCGTAATATCTCGCCAAGTCCAGACCTCGGCGATAGGTAGTATCTGACACCGTCCGCTCGGGACTGACATCGACTTGGACTCGGGCTGATGATGGGGAGGCGTTTAAGGACGTGAACATTTTTCCTTATAAAAATTAAAGTCGACAATGAATATTGATTCTGATTACTGATTTACGCTTTAAAAACACATTAGAAGGCAACCAAATCGAATTTGAGGAAATTCCACGATCAGAAAATTTTTTTCGAAAAAAAAAAAAATCCGAAAAATATTTTTCGATTCCTATTACTGATTTACTCTTTTAGAACACATTAGGAGGCAACCAAATCAAATTTGAGAAAATTCCACAATCAGAAAATTTTTTTCGAAAAAAAAAAAAATTCGAGGACACCTCGGTCATGGCAAGTTATTTTCCACAATCCATTCCCCAATCGACGTACATCACAGAAAAAATCATCTCTCTAACTATCCTGGTTCAAAAGTTGTATCGGAACATTTTCACGTCGAAAATATATCTCTAAGTCCAGACCGATGCACAACGTAAACTAGGGCTGAACCGATGCACCACGTAATATCGGGCAGACCGATGCAGAACGTAAACTCGATCATACCGATGCTTCACGTAATCTCGATCTTACCGATGCACCACGTAAACAAGGGCAGACCGATGCAGAACGTAAAGTAGATCTTACCGATGCACCACGTAATCTCGATCTTACCGATGCACCACGTAATCTCCATCTTACCGATGCACCACGTGAACTGGATCTTACCGATGCAGAACGTGAATTGGATCTTACCGATGCACCACGTAAACTCGATCTTACCGATGCACCACGTAATCTCGATCTTACCGATGCACCACGTGAACTGGATCTTACCGATGCAGAACGTGAATTGGATCTTACCGATGCACCACGTAAACTCGATCATACCGATGCACCACGTAATCTCGGGCAGACCGATGCACAACGTAAATGACGATCGGGACCGGGGCGATCGGTCGTATCTGACACCAGCCGGCTCGGTTCTAACATCGTCAATGAGTCGGGGTTGAAAAAAAGGACGTGAACATTTTTCCTTATAAAAATCAAACCCGATCATGGATTTTGATTCTGATTGTTGATTATCGCTATTAGAACATATAAGGAGGCAACCAAATCAAATTTGAGAAAATTCCACGATCAGAAAATTTTTTTCGAAAAAAAAAAAAAAATCGTAATCACCTCGGTCATGGCGAGTTATTTTCCGTATTTCATTCCACAATCAACGTACAACATAGAAGAAATCATCTCTCTAACTATCCTGGTTCAAAAGTTGTATCGGAACATTTCACGTCGTAATATCTCGCCAAGTCCAGACCTCGGCGATAGGTAGTATCTGACACCGTCCGCTCGGGACTGACATCGACTTGGACTCGGGCTGATGATGGGGAGGCGTTTAAGGACGTGAACATTTTTCCTTATAAAAATTAAAGTCGACAATGAATATTGATTCTGATTACTGATTTACGCTTTAAAAACACATTAGAAGGCAACCAAATCGAATTTGAGGAAATTCCACGATCAGAAAATTTTTTTCGAAAAAAAAAAAAAATCCGAAAAATATTTTTCGATTCCTATTACTGATTTACTCTTTTAGAACACATTAGGAGGCAACCAAATCAAATTTGAGAAAATTCCACAATCAGAAAATTTTTTTCGAAAAAAAAAAAAATTCGAGGACACCTCGGTCATGGCAAGTTATTTTCCACAATCCATTCCCCAATCGACGTACATCACAGAAAAAATCATCTCTCTAACTATCCTGGTTCAAAAGTTGTATCGGAACATTTTCACGTCGAAAATATATCTCTAAGTCCAGACCGATGCACAACGTAAACTAGGGCTGAACCGATGCACCACGTAATATCGGGCAGACCGATGCAGAACGTAAACTCGATCATACCGATGCTTCACGTAATCTCGATCTTACCGATGCACCACGTAAACAAGGGCAGACCGATGCAGAACGTAAAGTAGATCTTACCGATGCACCACGTAATCTCGATCTTACCGATGCACCACGTAATCTCCATCTTACCGATGCACCACGTGAACTGGATCTTACCGATGCAGAACGTGAATTGGATCTTACCGATGCACCACGTAAACTCGATCTTACCGATGCACCACGTAATCTCAATCTTACCGATGCACCACGTGAACTGGATCTTACCGATGCAGAACGTGAATTGGATCTTACCGATGCACCACGTAAACTCGATCATACCGATGCACCACGTAATCTCGGGCAGACCGATGCACAACGTAAATGACGATCGGGACCGGGGCGATCGGTCGTATCTGACACCGCCGGCTCGGTTCTAACATCGTCAATGAGTCGGGGTTGAAAAAAAGGACGTGAACATTTTTCCTTATAAAAATCAAACCCGATCATGGATTTTGATTCTGATTGTTGATTATCGCTATTAGAACATATAAGGAGGCAACCAAATCAAATTTGAGAAAATTCCACGATCAGAAAATTTTTTTCGAAAAAAAAAAAAAAATCGTAATCACCTCGGTCATGGCGAGTTATTTTCCGTATTTCATTCCACAATCAACGTACAACATAGAAGAAATCATCTCTCTAACTATCCTGGTTCAAAAGTTGTATCGGAACATTTCACGTCGTAATATCTCGCCAAGTCCAGACCTCGGCGATAGGTAGTATCTGACACCGTCCGCTCGGGACTGACATCGACTTGGACTCGGGCTGATGATGGGGAGGCGTTTAAGGACGTGAACATTTTTCCTTATAAAAATTAAAGTCGACAATGAATATTGATTCTGATTACTGATTTACGCTTTAAAAACACATTAGAAGGCAACCAAATCGAATTTGAGGAAATTCCACGATCAGAAAATTTTTTTCGAAAAAAAAAAAAATCCGAAAAATATTTTTCGATTCCTATTACTGATTTACTCTTTTAGAACACATTAGGAGGCAACCAAATCAAATTTGAGAAAATTCCACAATCAGAAAATTTTTTTCGAAAAAAAAAAAAATTCGAGGACACCTCGGTCATGGCAAGTTATTTTCCACAATCCATTCCCCAATCGACGTACATCACAGAAAAAATCATCTCTCTAACTATCCTGGTTCAAAAGTTGTATCGGAACATTTTCACGTCGAAAATATATCTCTAAGTCCAGACCGATGCACAACGTAAACTAGGGCTGAACCGATGCACCACGTAATATCGGGCAGACCGATGCAGAACGTAAACTCGATCATACCGATGCTTCACGTAATCTCGATCTTACCGATGCACCACGTAAACAAGGGCAGACCGATGCAGAACGTAAAGTAGATCTTACCGATGCACCACGTAATCTCGATCTTACCGATGCACCACGTAATCTCCATCTTACCGATGCACCACGTGAACTGGATCTTACCGATGCAGAACGTGAATTGGATCTTACCGATGCACCACGTAAACTCGATCTTACCGATGCACCACGTAATCTCAATCTTACCGATGCACCACGTGAACTGGATCTTACCGATGCAGAACGTGAATTGGATCTTACCGATGCACCACGTAAACTCGATCTTACCGATGCACCACGTAATCTCAATCTTACCGATGCACCACGTGAACTGGATCTTACCGATGCAGAACGTGAATTGGATCTTACCGATGCACCACGTAAACTCGATCTTACCGATGCACCACGTAATCTCAATCTCACCGATGCACCACGTGAACTGGATCTTACCGATGCAGAACGTGAATTGGATCTTACCGATGCACCACGTAAACTCGATCTTACCGATGCACCACGTAATCTCGATCTTACCGATGCACCACGTAATCTCAATCTTACCGATGCATCACGTAATCTCGATCTTACCGATGCAGAACGTAAACTCGATCATACCGATGCACCACGTTATCTCGGCAGACCGATGCAGAACGTAAAAAAAAAGCTTACAGCACGCGGTGTTCCCAAGCGGTCACCCATCCAAGTACTAACCGCGCCCGACGCTGCTTGGCTTCAGTGTTCTGACGAGAACTGGCAATTTCAGCGTGGTATGGCCGTAAACAACATATATTGCGATATTTTCTATGATATCTCACTTTTTGGGAGCGGAAAGGACGTGAACGTTTTTCCTCATAAAAAATGAAATAACTTTTGGATATTAATTCTGATTGTTGATTTAAGCTTTAAGAACACATTAGGACATATCTCAATGAAATTTGAGGGATTTCCGAAATCGAAAAATATTTTTCGAAAAAAAAAAAAAATCCCAGAAGACCTCGGTCATCTCAAGTTTATTTCCATATTCTATTACACAATCAACGTACATCACAAAAGGAACCATCTCTCTAACTATCACAGTTAAATTTTTGTATCGGAACATTTCACGTCGGAATATCTCGCTAAGTCCAGACCGGGGAGATCGGTCGCATCTGACACCGTCCGCTCCGGTCTAACATCGTCTTGGAGTCGGGGTAACGATGGAGAGGCGTTTAAGGACGTGAACATTTTTCCTTATAAAAATTAAAGTCGACAATGAATATTGATTCTGATTACTGATTTACTCTTTTAGAACACATTAGAAGGCAACGCAATCAGATTTGAGGAAATTTCAAGATCAGAAAATTTTTTTCGAAAAAAAAAAAAATTCAAGAACACCTGGGTCATGGCAAGTTATTTCCCACAATCCATTCCACAATCAACGTACAACATAGAAGAAATCATCTCTCTAACTATCCTGGTTCAAAAGTTGTATCGGAACATTTCACGTCGAAATACCTCGCCAAGTCCAGACCGGGGCGATAGGTAGTATCTGACACCGTCCGCTCGGGACTGACATCGACTTGGACTCGGGCTAATGATGGGGAGGCGTTTAAGGACGTGAACATTTTTCCTTATAAAAATTAAAGTCGACAATGAATATTGATTCTGATTACTGATTTACGCTTTAAAAACACATTAGAAGGCAACCAAATCAAATTTGAGGAAATTCCAAAATCAGAAAATTTTTTTTCAAAAAAAAAAAAATCCGAAAAATATTTTTCGATTCTGATTACTGATTTACTCTTTTAGAACACATTAGAAGGCAACGAAATCAAATTTGAGTAAAATCCAAAATCAGAAAATATTTTTCGAAAAAAAAAAAAAAATTCGAGAACACCTCGGTCATGGCAAGTTATTTTCCACAATCCATTCCCCAATCAACGTACATCCCAGAAAAAATCATCTCTCTAACTATCCTGGTTCAAAAGTTGTATCGGAACATTTTCACGTCGAAAATATATCTCTAAGTCCAGACCGATGCAGAACGTAAACTCGATCATACCGATGCTTCACGTAATCTCGATCTTACCGATGCACAACGTAAACTAGATCACACCGATGCAGAACGTAAACTCGATCTCACCGATGCACCACGTGAACTGGATCTTACCGATGCAGAACGTGAATTGGATCTTACCGATGCACCACGTAAACTCGATCTTACCGATGCACCACGTAATCTCGATCTTACCGATGCACCACGTGAACTGGATCTTACCGATGCAGAACGTGAACTCGATCTTACCGATGCACCACGTAAACTAGGGCTGACCGATGCATCACGTAAACGACGATCGAGAGGCGCGAAAGGACGTGAACGTTTTTCATTATAAAAATTGAAATAAATGATAAATAATGATTCTGATTGTTGATTATCGTTTTTAATATGCATTAGTAGGCAACCAAATGAAATTTGAGGAAATTCCGATAACAGAAAATTTTTTCGAAAAAAAAAAAAATTCATGAAATCCTCGGTCATCGCAAAATATTTACCATATTCTGTTCGATAATCAACGTATATTTAAGAAGGAATCATATCTGTATCTATCTTGGTTCAAATTTTGTATCGGAACATTTTGACCAAAGTCCGAGCTTCGGCCGAAACAGACACCGCTGACCTGGCCTATCGATCGACCGAGAGTCGGGGATAGAGCGTAAGTGTTGTCTGGAGGGGAACCCTGTGCTCTCCTGACATATATAGGGAAGGTGGTCGCGTTGGGCGATGCAGAACGTTTGGATCGGGAATTATATTTTTGGTTCAGCTATTGGAATATGGTTTATTGTTGGTATATATTGGCGAAATAACGTTCTTACTGACTGGGGATATTCATAAAAATGAGTCCGGAGATTTTCAGATCGAAGTCCGAGTGATCCGACTTGGAAGGCGTGTTGGGTGGGTCGAGATGGCTTAGATCGATCAGACGAGGCGGGCTAAGTGTTGACGTCATGCATCGGTCCATTTTCAGATTGAGTCCGAGTAATCCGACTTTGAAAGAGTGTTGGGTGCGTCGAGACTGTTTAGATAGATCGGACGAGGCGGACTAGGTGTTAACGACATGCATCGGTATATTTTCTGATCGGAGTCCGAAGAAATCGGCCCTAGTAGGCGCAGCGGACGGTCGAGACGGCCTCGGTGGGTCGGATCGATCGGGAAAAGTTTGCTAAATCGTGTCTGGAGGGGAACCTTGGGTTCTCCTGACATATATAGGGGATAAGGTTTGGGTGAACGATTCTTCACGTAAAAGTTGAGTAATTTATTTTTCGATAAGCTTTTGGATATTGATGAGAAGTATATGTATATCTTCGATTAAAAGAATTCTTACCGTCTCGATGTATATTATATTAGATATATAAGAAATAGTTAACGTGATGCATCGGCCGATTTCCGGATCGGAGTTCGAGAGATGCGACTTTCGATGCGCGATGGGTGGATCGAGACGGCCTAGATCGATCGGACGAGGCGGACTAGGTGTTAACGACATGCATCGGCGGATTTTCTGATCGGAGTCCGAAGAAATCAGCTCTAGTAGGCGCGGCGAACGGTCGAAACGGCCTCGATCGATCGGACGAGGCGGACTAGGTGTTAACGACATGCATCGGCGGATTTTCTGATCGGAGTCCGAAGAAATCAGCTCTAGTAGGCGCGGCGAACGGTCGAAACGGCCTCGGTGGGTCGGATCGATCGGGAAAAGTTTGCTAAATCGTGTCTGGAGGGGAATCCGGGTTCTCCTGACATATATAGAAGGGGTGGAGAATGGGTCCTGTCCTAGACTGTTTGGAGTTCTTTTTAGGATGATATTCAGTTGGTAAGTGGTAGACCCGAATCCGACCTCGGCGTTTGGGTACTGGCAAGGTGTGTTGGTTTCGGCTTTCGCATCTTGGGTCGCTTTCGTCAACCTCATGCAGCGAGGTCGCGGTCCGCTTCGTCTCTTTGTAGTCGAATGGCCTTTAAGCGACCAACCTTAAAATCGTGATCCTCTGCCCGTTGCGGGTTATGTTCACAAAAAATTTGCAACCACTCAATTCGTTCCGAGCGACAAATATTGTTGAATCTCGAATCACCGTGTCGTTATATTCACATGTATAGCGAAGGGTCGAGATGGAATGTGTATAAGAATTAGTTGATAGCCGGGGGTTCGTATTATATATGGACGCCTTGGCGAGGGATTGTTTCTAGAAACTTTCTCATTTTTGATCGGTGTTTTGTCCGAGATGATGATGATGTATATATAGCTTGAGTCTCATGCTGACTGGGGGCTGTTACGTCGTTTCGTCGAGGACTTGCACTTACTGATGTGCGGCGCTAGTCGAAGTCAATCGACATGGCTAGTGCCACATGACGAGAGGCGAACAGGGTTTGGCCATACCGGCAATCTCGTGGACCGATCGTATAAGCACGCAGTTCCCTGGTTGATCCTGCCAGTAGTCATATGCTTGTCTCAAAGATTAAGCCATGCATGTCTCAGTACAAGCCAAATTAAGGTGAAACCGCGAAAGGCTCATTAAATCAGTTATGGTTCCTTAGATCGTACCCACATTTACTTGGATAACTGTGGTAATTCTAGAGCTAATACATGCAAATAGAGCTCCGACCGGGAACGGAAGGAGCGCTTTTATTAGATCAAAACCAATAGGTGGCGGGTTCGCTCGTCATCGTACAATTTGGTGACTCTGAATAACTTTAAGCTGATCGCATGGTCTCGTACCGGCGACGCATCTTTCAAATGTCTGCCTTATCAACTGTCGATGGTAGGTTCTGCGCCTACCATGGTTGTTACGGGTAACGGGGAATCAGGGTTCGATTCCGGAGAGGGAGCCTGAGAAATGGCTACCACATCCAAGGAAGGCAGCAGGCGCGCAAATTACCCACTCCCAGATCGGGGAGGTAGTGACGAAAAATAACGATACGGGACTCATCCGAGGCCCCGTAATCGGAATGAGTACACTCTAAACCCTTTAACGAGGATCCATTGGAGGGCAAGTCTGGTGCCAGCAGCCGCGGTAATTCCAGCTCCAATAGCGTATATTAAAGTTGTTGCGGTTAAAAAGCTCGTAGTCGAATTTGTGTCTCGCGCCGTCCGGTTCATCGTTCGCGGTGTCAACTGGCGTGTCGCGAGACGTCCTGCCGGCGGGTCGTTCGCAAGGGCGGCCCAAATTGCCCCGCCGCGGTGCTCTTCACTGAGTGTCGAGGTGGGCCGGCACTTTTACTTTGAACAAACTAAGGTGCTTAAAGCAGGCTGAAATTTTGCCAGAATATTTTATGCATGGAATAATGAAACAGGACCTCGATTCTATTTTGTTGGTTTTCGGAACCTCGAGGTAATGATTAACAGGAACGGATGGGGGCATTCGTATTGCGACGTTAGAGGTGAAATTCTTGGATCGTCGCAAGACGGACAGAAGCGAAAGCATTTGCCAAAAACGTTTTCATTGATCAAGAACGAAAGTTAGAGGTTCGAAGGCGATCAGATACCGCCCTAGTTCTAACCATAAACTATGCCAGCTAGCGATCCGCCGACGTTCCTCCGATGACTCGGCGGGCAGCTTCCGGGAAACCAAAGCTTTTGGGTTCCGGGGGAAGTATGGTTGCAAAGCTGAAACTTAAAGGAATTGACGGAAGGGCACCACCAGGAGTGGAGCCTGCGGCTTAATTTGACTCAACACGGGAAACCTCACCAGGCCCGGACACCGGAAGGATTGACAGATTGAGAGCTCTTTCTTGATTCGGTGGGTGGTGGTGCATGGCCGTTCTTAGTTGGTGGAGCGATTTGTCTGGTTAATTCCGATAACGAACGAGACTCTAGCCTGCTAACTAGGCGTATTAGACATCCTCAAAGGCCCCCGGCTTCGGTCGGTGGGTTTTTACTGTCTGCGTACATTATATTCTTCTTAGAGGGACAGGCGGCTTCTAGCCGCACGAGATTGAGCAATAACAGGTCTGTGATGCCCTTAGATGTTCTGGGCCGCACGCGCGCTACACTGAAGGAATCAGCGTGTCTTCCCTGTCCGAGAGGACCGGGTAACCCGTTGATACCTCCTTCGTGCTAGGGATTGGGGCTTGCAATTGTTCCCCATGAACGAGGAATTCCCAGTAAGCGCGAGTCATAAGCTCGCGTTGATTACGTCCCTGCCCTTTGTACACACCGCCCGTCGCTACTACCGATTGAATGATTTAGTGAGGTCTTCGGACCGGTACGCGGTGGCGTTTCGGCGTCACCGCTGTTGCTGGGAAGATGACCAAACTTGATCATTTAGAGGAAGTAAAAAGTCGTAACAAGGTTTCCGTAGGTGAACCTGCGGAAGGATCATTAACAAGATTTGTTTTGTGCGTATTTCATTATACAAACAAAAACATAAATCAAGTTTTAGAAACCGAAACCGTCATCGTCGATCAAGCAGTTGGCTCGAGGTAGCTTCAATCGATCGGATTAGCCTTCCTTAACATTTTGTGGGAGCGGCGCCGTGAGATAATAGTGAGCTATCACGTTGCCCGATCGACGTTAAACATCTGGTCGGCGTCTCCTCTTGGCTTACGTCCGTCGTTTCAGAACGATCGCAGATTATGTGAGCATTTGGTTAGACGATTATGACCGGAACCCTATATGGATGCGATCGTTTAGACCGATTATCCGGGTACCTAGAACGCACGTAGAGTTTTGTGGTTGGGCGAAGTTTCGTGATGTGCACGGAACGAGGAGCCGGCCGCTGGCTTTGCGTTCGTGTGGTTGGGCGAAGTTTCGTGATGTTTACGAGATGAGGAGCCGGCCGCCTATGTCGGCGTTTGTGGTTGGGCGAAGTTCCTTGACGGAACGAGGAGCCGGCTGCTTATGCTGACGTTCGTGGTTGGGCGAAGTCTTGTGATATCCTCGAAACGAGGAGCCGGCCGCACGTGTGTGCAGCCTTCGTTGTAGGTCCATGTTTAGAGATGCTCACGAAATGAGGAGCCGGCCGCTTATGTCGGCGTTTGTGGTTGGGCGAAGTTCCTTGATGGAACGAGGAGCCGGCTGCTTATGCTGACGTTCGTAGTTGGGCGAAGTCTCGTGATGTGCTCGGAATAAGGATTCGAAGCGCTTGGATTGCCGCGTTCGTGGCTGGGCGAAGTTTCGTGTTTGGCACGGAACGAGGAGCCGGCTGCAGGTTTTAAAGATTCTCGCCCGAAATCGATCAGTCGTTACCGTTGTCTACGGACTTCGGTAGGACGATCTATTCCAGGGACGAAGACGTC
>NC_059508.1:34223645-34231145 GCF_914767665.1 Harmonia axyridis
AATGAAAGATGCACACGATAATTTTAGCTTAAACCATGCCGGAAAGTCGACTTCACGTCGTGCATCGGTACAAAGTTATTCAAGGGGCAAAATAAATTCACGAGAGTAGGTCCGATTACCGCTGGATCAGACGACGATTGTAACTTGTTGGATACGAATGTATCCGATGTATGTACGTCGTCCGTCTCAGATCTGTAGTAAGTGGGGCCTACCCAAGATGCACACGATAATTTTAGCTTAAACCATGCCGAAAAGTCGACTTCACGTCGTGCATCGGTACAAAATTATTCAAGGGGCAAAATAAATTCACGAGAGTAGGTCCGATTACCGCTGGATCAGACGACGATCGTAACTTGTTGGATACAAATGTATCCGATGTATGTACGTCGTCCCTCTCTGATCTACGGTACGTGGACCGACCCAAGATGCACACGATAATTTTAGCTGACTTCATGCCGAAAAGTCGGTTCACGTCATGCATCGGTATCTTAAATCGCGCCGTAAAGTCGTTCACGTCATGCATCGGTATCTTAAATCGAGCCGAAAAGTCGGCTCACGTCATGCATCGGCGTCTTTTTTTTGTGCCACCGATGCATGACGTGAACGACCCTAGGGCGCGATTTAAAGCCATACCGATGCATGACGTGAACGACTTTTCGGCTCGATTTAAGATACCGATGCATGACGTGAACGACTTTACGGCGCGATTTAAGATACCGATGCATGACGTGAACGACTTTACGGCGCGATTTAAGATACCGATGCATGACGTGAACGACTTTACGGCGCGATTTAAAGCTATACCGATGCATGACGTAAACAAGATCACACCGATGCAGCACGTTAACATTAAAGCCCGCCTAATCCGATCGATGGAGGCCGTCTCGAGTGTCCAACTTGCTCACAAGAGCCGAGAAACAAACCGATGCATCACGTAGACAAGATCGTACCGAATGTTAACACAATCCAGAAGGAAATAATCTTAGATGAATATCGATTCTGATTATTGATTTTTCTTTCGCGATATTGATAGAAGACATCTGAATGAATTTCGAATTAATTCCGAAATCAAAAAAATATTTTCAATAAATTTTTTTTTCTAGAGTACCTCGGTCTTTTCTATTTTTTTCCAAGTTTCGTACGTCAATCAACATACATCCCAGAAAAAATCATCTCTCTAACTATCCTGGTTCAAAAGTTGTATCGGAACATTTCACGTCGAAAAAGAACATAGGCGAAAAAGGACGTGAACATTATTCCTTATAAAAACCAAACCCGACCATGGATTTTGATTCTGATTGTTGATTATCGCTATTAGAACACATTAGGAGGCAACCAAATCAAATTTGAGAAAATTCCACGATCAGAAAATTTTTTTCGAAAAAAAAAAAAAAATTCGAGAACACCTCGGTCATGGCAAGTTATTTCCCACAATCCATTCCCCAATCAACGTACATCCCAGAAAAAATCATCTCTCTAACTATCCTGGTAACAAAAGTTGTATCGGAACATTTTCACGTCGAAAATATATCTCTAAGTCCAGACCGATGCACCACGTAATCTCGGGCAGACCGATGCACAACGTAAATGACGATCGGGGACCGGGGCGATCGGTCGTATCTGACACCGCCGGCTCGGTTCTAACATCGTCAATGAGTCGGGGTTGAAAAAAAGGACGTGAACATTATTCCTTATAAAAACCAAACCCGACCATGGATTTTGATTCTGATTGTTGATTATCGCTATTAGAACACATTAGGAGGCAACCAAATCAAATTTGAGAAAATTCCACGATCAGAAAATTTTTTTCGAAAAAAAAAAAAAAATTCGAGGACACCTCGGTCATGGCAAGTTATTTTCCACAATCCATTCCCCAATCGACGTACATCACAGAAAAAATCATCTCTCTAACTATCCTGGTTCAAAAGTTGTATCGGAACATTTTCACGTCGAAAATATATCTCTAAGTCCAGACCGATTGCACCACGTAATCTCGGGGCAGACCGATGCACAACGTGAATGACGATCGGACCGGGGCGATCGGTCGTATCTGACACCGCCGGCTCGGTTCTAACATCGTCAATGAGTCGGGGTTGAAAAAAAGGACGTGAACATTTTTCCTTATAAAAATCAAACCCGATCATGGATTTTGATTCTGATTGTTGATTATCGCTATTAGAACATATAAGGAGGCAACCAAATCAAATTTGAGAAAATTCCACGATCAGAAAATTTTTTTCGAAAAAAAAAAAAAAAATCGTAATCACCTCGGTCATGGCGAGTTATTTTCCGTATTTCATTCCACAATCAACGTACAACATAGAAGAAATCATCTCTCTAACTATCCTGGTTCAAAAGTTGTATCGGAACATTTCACGTCGTAATATCTCGCCAAGTCCAGACCTCGGCGATAGGTAGTATCTGACACCGTCCGCTCGGGACTGACATCGACTTGGACTCGGGCTGATGATGGGGAGGCGTTTAAGGACGTGAACATTTTTCCTTATAAAAATTAAAGTCGACAATGAATATTGATTCTGATTACTGATTTACGCTTTAAAAACACATTAGAAGGCAACCAAATCGAATTTGAGGAAATTCCACGATCAGAAAATTTTTTTCGAAAAAAAAAAAAATCCGAAAAATATTTTTCGATTCCTATTACTGATTTACTCTTTTAGAACACATTAGGAGGCAACCAAATCAAATTTGAGAAAATTCCACAATCAGAAAATTTTTTTCGAAAAAAAAAAAAATTCGAGGACACCTCGGTCATGGCAAGTTATTTTCCACAATCCATTCCCCAATCGACGTACATCACAGAAAAAATCATCTCTCTAACTATCCTGGTTCAAAAGTTGTATCGGAACATTTTCACGTCGAAAATATATCTCTAAGTCCAGACCGATGCACAACGTAAACTAGGGCTGAACCGATGCACCACGTAATATCGGGCAGACCGATGCAGAACGTAAACTCGATCATACCGATGCTTCACGTAATCTCGATCTTACCGATGCACCACGTAAACAAGGGCAGACCGATGCAGAACGTAAAGTAGATCTTACCGATGCACCACGTAATCTCGATCTTACCGATGCACCACGTAATCTCCATCTTACCGATGCACCACGTGAACTGGATCTTACCGATGCAGAACGTGAATTGGATCTTACCGATGCACCACGTAAACTCGATCTTACCGATGCACCACGTAATCTCGATCTTACCGATGCACCACGTGAACTGGATCTTACCGATGCAGAACGTGAATTGGATCTTACCGATGCACCACGTAAACTCGATCTTACCGATGCACCACGTAATCTCAATCTTACCGATGCACCACGTGAACTGGATCTTACCGATGCAGAACGTGAATTGGATCTTACCGATGCACCACGTAAACTCGATCTTACCGATGCACCACGTAATCTCGATCTCACCGATGCACCACGTGAACTGGATCTTACCGATGCAGAACGTGAATTGGATCTTACCGATGCACCACGTAAACTCGATCTTACCGATGCACCACGTAATCTCGATCTTACCGATGCACCACGTAATCTCAATCTTACCGATGCATCACGTAATCTCGATCTTACCGATGCAGAACGTAAACTCGATCATACCGATGCACCACGTTATCTCGGCAGACCGATGCAGAACGTAAAAAAAAAGCTTACAGCACGCGGTGTTCCCAAGCGGTCACCCATCCAAGTACTAACCGCGCCCGACGCTGCTTGGCTTCAGTGTTCTGACGAGAACTGGCAATTTCAGCGTGGTATGGCCGTAAACAACATATATTGCGATATTTTCTATGATATCTCACTTTTTGGGAGCGGAAAGGACGTGAACGTTTTTCCTCATAAAAAATGAAATAACTTTTGGATATTAATTCTGATTGTTGATTTAAGCTTTAAGAACACATTAGGACATATCTCAATGAAATTTGAGGGATTTCCGAAATCGAAAAATATTTTTCGAAAAAAAAAAAAAATCCCAGAAGACCTCGGTCATCTCAAGTTTATTTCCATATTCTATTACACAATCAACGTACATCACAAAAGGAACCATCTCTCTAACTATCACAGTTAAATTTTTGTATCGGAACATTTCACGTCGGAATATCTCGCTAAGTCCAGACCGGGGAGATCGGTCGCATCTGACACCGTCCGCTCCGGTCTAACATCGTCTTGGAGTCGGGGTAACGATGGAGAGGCGTTTAAGGACGTGAACATTTTTCCTTATAAAAATTAAAGTCGACAATGAATATTGATTCTGATTACTGATTTACTCTTTTAGAACACATTAGAAGGCAACGCAATCAGATTTGAGGAAATTTCAAGATCAGAAAATTTTTTTCGAAAAAAAAAAAAATTCAAGAACACCTGGGTCATGGCAAGTTATTTCCCACAATCCATTCCACAATCAACGTACAACATAGAAGAAATCATCTCTCTAACTATCCTGGTTCAAAAGTTGTATCGGAACATTTCACGTCGAAATACCTCGCCAAGTCCAGACCGGGGCGATAGGTAGTATCTGACACCGTCCGCTCGGGACTGACATCGACTTGGACTCGGGCTAATGATGGGGAGGCGTTTAAGGACGTGAACATTTTTCCTTATAAAAATTAAAGTCGACAATGAATATTGATTCTGATTACTGATTTACGCTTTAAAAACACATTAGAAGGCAACCAAATCAAATTTGAGGAAATTCCAAAATCAGAAAATTTTTTTTCAAAAAAAAAAAAATCCGAAAAATATTTTTCGATTCTGATTACTGATTTACTCTTTTAGAACACATTAGAAGGCAACGAAATCAAATTTGAGTAAAATCCAAAATCAGAAAATATTTTTCGAAAAAAAAAAAAAATTCGAGAACACCTCGGTCATGGCAAGTTATTTTCCACAATCCATTCCCCAATCAACGTACATCCCAGAAAAAATCATCTCTCTAACTATCCTGGTTCAAAAGTTGTATCGGAACATTTTCACGTCGAAAATATATCTCTAAGTCCAGACCGATGCAGAACGTAAACTCGATCATACCGATGCTTCACGTAATCTCGATCTTACCGATGCACAACGTAAACTAGATCACACCGATGCAGAACGTAAACTCGATCTCACCGATGCACCACGTGAACTGGATCTTACCGATGCAGAACGTGAATTGGATCTTACCGATGCACCACGTAAACTCGATCTTACCGATGCACCACGTAATCTCGATCTTACCGATGCACCACGTGAACTGGATCTTACCGATGCAGAACGTGAACTCGATCTTACCGATGCACCACGTAAACTAGGGCTGACCGATGCATCACGTAAACGACGATCGAGAGGCGCGAAAGGACGTGAACGTTTTTCATTATAAAAATTGAAATAAATGATAAATAATGATTCTGATTGTTGATTATCGTTTTTAATATGCATTAGTAGGCAACCAAATGAAATTTGAGGAAATTCCGATAACAGAAAATTTTTTCGAAAAAAAAAAAAATTCATGAAATCCTCGGTCATCGCAAAATATTTACCATATTCTGTTCGATAATCAACGTATATTTAAGAAGGAATCATATCTGTATCTATCTTGGTTCAAATTTTGTATCGGAACATTTTGACCAAAGTCCGAGCTTCGGCCGAAACAGACACCGCTGACCTGGCCTATCGATCGACCGAGAGTCGGGGATAGAGCGTAAGTGTTGTCTGGAGGGGAACCCTGTGCTCTCCTGACATATATAGGGAAGGTGGTCGCGTTGGGCGATGCAGAACGTTTGGATCGGGAATTATATTTTTGGTTCAGCTATTGGAATATGGTTTATTGTTGGTATATATTGGCGAAATAACGTTCTTACTGACTGGGGATATTCATAAAAATGAGTCCGGAGATTTTCAGATCGAAGTCCGAGTGATCCGACTTGGAAGGCGTGTTGGGTGGGTCGAGATGGCTTAGATCGATCAGACGAGGCGGGCTAAGTGTTGACGTCATGCATCGGTCCATTTTCAGATTGAGTCCGAGTAATCCGACTTTGAAAGAGTGTTGGGTGCGTCGAGACTGTTTAGATAGATCGGACGAGGCGGACTAGGTGTTAACGACATGCATCGGTATATTTTCTGATCGGAGTCCGAAGAAATCGGCCCTAGTAGGCGCAGCGGACGGTCGAGACGGCCTCGGTGGGTCGGATCGATCGGGAAAAGTTTGCTAAATCGTGTCTGGAGGGGAACCTTGGGTTCTCCTGACATATATAGGGGATAAGGTTTGGGTGAACGATTCTTCACGTAAAAGTTGAGTAATTTATTTTTCGATAAGCTTTTGGATATTGATGAGAAGTATATGTATATCTTCGATTAAAAGAATTCTTACCGTCTCGATGTATATTATATTAGATATATAAGAAATAGTTAACGTGATGCATCGGCCGATTTCCGGATCGGAGTTCGAGAGATGCGACTTTCGATGCGCGATGGGTGGATCGAGACGGCCTAGATCGATCGGACGAGGCGGACTAGGTGTTAACGACATGCATCGGCGGATTTTCTGATCGGAGTCCGAAGAAATCAGCTCTAGTAGGCGCGGCGAACGGTCGAAACGGCCTCGATCGATCGGACGAGGCGGACTAGGTGTTAACGACATGCATCGGCGGATTTTCTGATCGGAGTCCGAAGAAATCAGCTCTAGTAGGCGCGGCGAACGGTCGAAACGGCCTCGGTGGGTCGGATCGATCGGGAAAAGTTTGCTAAATCGTGTCTGGAGGGGAATCCGGGGTTCTCCTGACATATATAGAAGGGGTGGAGAATGGGTCCTGTCCTAGACTGTTTGGAGTTCTTTTTAGGATGATATTCAGTTGGTAAGTGGTAGACCCGAATCCGACCTCGGCGTTTGGGTACTGGCAAGGTGTGTTGGTTTCGGCTTTCGCATCTTGGGTCGCTTTCGTCAACCTCATGCAGCGAGGTCGCGGTCCGCTTCGTCTCTTTGTAGTCGAATGGCCTTTAAGCGACCAACCTTAAAATCGTGATCCTCTGCCCGTTGCGGGTTATGTTCACAAAAAATTTGCAACCACTCAATTCGTTCCGAGCGACAAATATTGTTGAATCTCGAATCACCGTGTCGTTATATTCACATGTATAGCGAAGGGTCGAGATGGAATGTGTATAAGAAATTAGTTGATAGCCGGGGGTTCGTATTATATATGGACGCCTTGGCGAGGGATTGTTTCTAGAAACTTTCTCATTTTTGATCGGTGTTTTGTCCGAGATGATGATGATGTATATATAGCTTGAGTCTCATGCTGACTGGGGGCTGTTACGTCGTTTCGTCGAGGACTTGCACTTACTGATGTGCGGCGCTAGTCGAAGTCAATCGACATGGCTAGTGCCACATGACGAGAGGCGAACGGGTTTGGCCATACCGGCAATCTCGTGGACCGATCGTATAAGCACGCAGTTCCCTGGTTGATCCTGCCAGTAGTCATATGCTTGTCTC
>NC_059508.1:34233645-34236145 GCF_914767665.1 Harmonia axyridis
AGCCGGCCGCTTATGTCGGCGTTTGTGGTTGGGCGAAGTTCCTTGATGGAACGAGGAGCCGGCTGCTTATGCTGACGTTCGTAGTTGGGCGAAGTCTCGTGATGTGCTCGGAATAAGGATTCGAAGCGCTTGGATTGCCGCGTTCGTGGCTGGGCGAAGTTTCGTGTTTGGCACGGAACGAGGAGCCGGCTGCAGGTTTTAAAGATTCTCGCCCGAAATCGATCAGTCGTTACCGTTGTCTACGGACTTCGGTAGGACGATCTATTCCAGGGACGAAGACGTCGACGTTGTGCGACGCCCGTTACATTAGCGTTTTTATGCTCTTTCGGGATTGTCTGCGACGTTTGTCTCCGTCCGAATTTTTTACGATAATTGTCACTAGATTAGTACGCAAACTAGTTGAACCGAAGATTTTGCGCCGATCGACTGACGTATTGACCCTTCAGTGGGTCGTCTCAGTCATTGGAATGTCATTCTCGAGGAGGTTCGCAGTTGGCGTCTCGTATTTCGAGGGAAAGTCCATTGCGACTAGTACCGAGAAATCGAACATAAAAGATTACCCTGAACGGTGGATCACTTGGCTCGTGGGTCGATGAAGAACGCAGCTAATTGCGCGTCAACATGCGAACTGCAGGACACATGAACATCGACATTTCGAACGCACATTGCGGTCCTCGGACACTGTCCTCGGACCACTCCTGACTGAGGGTCGGTTCCATTACAAAGACTGCCCGGCCAGACGTTATGGCTTGACGAAGTGACGACGTAAAGGTCGTCTAACGTTGATCCTGTACCGAAGGTCATTTGGGCGAGTTGGACGGTTTGCCGCGTGACGATCAACGTTCTGTCGTTTCGACGCCTCGTGTGTTGGAATGATGAGGAGTTGTTTTCGTAACGCGCCGTCTTGAATTGCGAAAGCATATATTGTGGTGTCGTGGTATTGCTCGATCTGCGCCCATGACTGTAGACATGCGATCGTCGTGTCCGAGAAATCTGAACGACGTCCGATCGCTTTAATGTGCCAGTTGTCGCGCGTTGCGGATGAGCTTTCATGAGCGCACCCCCGAAACACCGAAGCACTTTGCTTGGATTCGCATGATCCGCCATACGGAGCAGGAGATAATAGACGCCTTTGAGTAGGCTAACTCCCTCGCGTAAGGTACGTGATTTTATGAGCCGCCAAAGGTTAGTTTCGGAACGTTTCGATGATTTGAACATACGACCTCAGGACAGGTGAGACTACCCGCTGAATTTAAGCATATTATTAAGCGGAGGAAAAGAAACTAACTAGGATTCCCTTAGTAGCGGCGAGCGAACAGGGATTAGCCCAGCACTGAATCCCGCGATCGTAACCGGTCGCCGGGAGATGTGGTGTTTGGAAGGATCCATTATCTGGCGAGTTCGCGGCGCGTTCAAGTCCATCTTGAATGGGGCCATCGCCCATAGAGGGTGCCAGGCCCGTAGCGACCGCTGCGGCTTGCTAGAGGATCTCTTCTTAGAGTCGGGTTGCTTGAGAGTGCAGCCCTAAGTGGGTGGTAAACTCCATCTAAGGCTAAATATAACCACGAGACCGATAGCGAACAAGTACCGTGAGGGAAAGTTGAAAAGAACTTTGAAGAGAGAGTTCAAGAGTACGTGAAACCGTTCAGGGGTAAACCTGAGAAACCCGAAAGGTCGAATGGGGAGATTCATTCGCGCCTGTTGTTGGGATTTACTGACTGTGGAAACGGCGACGTTCGCGTTGGCTGTTCCCTTCGGTTCATCTCCGGCTTCGGACGCGTGCACTTCTCCCCTAGTAGGTCGTCGCGATCCGTTGGGTGCTGTTCTACGGTCTCGAGTGTAGCCCGTGAGCTCGGATTTTCCGATGTTTACGGACACTGGGTTTCCGAACAGCTCGCTCGACGGTTTACTGATGGCGGGAGGCCGCGACTTAGTTCGCGTCCGGCCCGTGGCAAGTATGTGAATTGTGATGGCGATCGGACCTAGTGCCGATTCCGTCCGTTTGCGACTGTTCGCCGCGGTGTTCTTGGACAGACCTCTTGAAACGCCGATCAGCGACGCTATTGCTTTGGGTACTTTCAGGACCCGTCTTGAAACACGGACCAAGGAGTCTAGCGTGTGCGCGAGTCATTGGGAATCACTAAACCTAAAGGCGCAATGAAAGTAACGGTTCACTTTATGTGAACTAAGGGAAGATGGTCGGTCTCCATGACTGACCCGCATTCCCGGGGCGCCTCATTCTCATTGCGAGAGGAGGCGCACCAAGAGCGTACACGCTGGGACCCGAAAGATGGTGAACTATGCCTGGTCAGGACGAAGTCAGGGGAAACCCTGATGGAGGTCCGTAGCGATTCTGACGTGCAAATCGATCGTCGGAACTGGGTATAGGGGCGAAAGACTAATCGAACCATCTAGTAGCTGGTTCCCTCCGAAGTTTCCCTCAGGATAGCTGGCGCTCGTTGCATACGAGTCTCATCCGGTAAAGCGAATGATTAGAGGC
>NC_059508.1:34241145-34246145 GCF_914767665.1 Harmonia axyridis
CTCTAAGTCCAGACCGATGCACCACGTAATCTCGGGCAGACCGATGCACAACGTAAATGACGATCGGGACCGGGGCGATCGGTCGTATCTGACACCGCCGGCTCGGTTCTAACATCGTCAATGAGTCGGGGTTGTAAAAAAGGACGTGAACATTTTTCCTTATAAAAATCAAACCCGACCATGGATTTTGATTCTGATTGTTGATTATCGCTACTAGAACATATAAGGAGGCAACCAAATCAAATTTGAGAAAATTCCACGATCAGAAAATTTTTTTCGAAAAAAAAAAAAAATCGTAATCACCTCGGTCATGGCGAGTTATTTTCCGTATTTCATTCCACAATCAACGTACAACATAGAAGAAATCATCTCTCTAACTATCCTGGTTCAAAAGTTGTATCGGAACATTTCACGTCGTAATATCTCGCCAAGTCCAGACCTCGGCGATAGGTAGTATCTGACACCGTCCGCTCGGGACTGACATCGACTTGGACTCGGGCTGATGATGGGGAGGCGTTTAAGGACGTGAACATTTTTCCTTATAAAAATTAAAGTCGACAATGAATATTGATTCTGATTACTGATTTACGCTTTAAAAACACATTAGAAGGCAACCAAATCGAATTTGAGGAAATTCCACGATCAGAAAATTTTTTTCGAAAAAAAAAAAAATCCGAAAAATATTTTTCGATTCCGATTACTGATTTACTCTTTTAGAACACATTAGGAGGCAACCAAATCAAATTTGAGAAAATTCCACAATCAGAAAATTTTTTTCGAAAAAAAAAAAAATTCGAGGACACCTCGGTCATGGCAAGTTATTTCCCACAATCCATTCCCCGATCCACGTACATCCCAGAAAAAATCATCTCTCTAACTATCCTGGTTCAAAAGTTGTATCGGAACATTTTCACGTCGAAAATATATCTCTAAGTCCAAACCGATGCACCACGTAAACTAGGGCAGACCGATGCACCACGTAATATCGGGCAGACCGATGCAGAACGTAAACTCGATCATACCGATGCTTCACGTAATCTCGATCTTACCGATGCACCACGTAAACAAGGGCAGACCGATGCAGAACGTAAAGTAGATCTTACCGATGCACCACGTAATCTCGATCTTACCGATGCACCACGTAATCTCCATCTTACCGATGCACCACGTGAACTGGATCTTACCGATGCAGAACGTGAATTGGATCTTACCGATGCAGAACGTGAATTGGATCTTACCGATGCACCACGTAAACTCGATCATACCGATGCACCACGTAATCTCGGGCAGACCGATGCACAACGTAAATGACGATCGGGACCGGGGCGATCGGTCGTATCTGACACCGCCGGCTCGGTTCTAACATCGTCAATGAGTCGGGGTTGTAAAAAAGGACGTGAACATTTTTCCTTATAAAAATCAAACCCGACCATGGATTTTGATTCTGATTGTTGATTATCGCTACTAGAACATATAAGGAGGCAACCAAATCAAATTTGAGAAAATTCCACGATCAGAAAATTTTTTTCGAAAAAAAAAAAAAAATCGTAATCACCTCGGTCATGGCGAGTTATTTTCCGTATTTCATTCCACAATCAACGTACAACATAGAAGAAATCATCTCTCTAACTATCCTGGTTCAAAAGTTGTATCGGAACATTTCACGTCGTAATATCTCGCCAAGTCCAGACCTCGGCGATAGGTAGTATCTGACACCGTCCGCTCGGGACTGACATCGACTTGGACTCGGGCTGATGATGGGGAGGCGTTTAAGGACGTGAACATTTTTCCTTATAAAAATTAAAGTCGACAATGAATATTGATTCTGATTACTGATTTACGCTTTAAAAACACATTAGAAGGCAACCAAATCGAATTTGAGGAAATTCCACGATCAGAAAATTTTTTTCGAAAAAAAAAAAAATCCGAAAAATATTTTTCGATTCCGATTACTGATTTACTCTTTTAGAACACATTAGGAGGCAACCAAATCAAATTTGAGAAAATTCCACAATCAGAAAATTTTTTTCGAAAAAAAAAAAAATTCGAGGACACCTCGGTCATGGCAAGTTATTTCCCACAATCCATTCCCCGATCCACGTACATCCCAGAAAAAATCATCTCTCTAACTATCCTGGTTCAAAAGTTGTATCGGAACATTTTCACGTCGAAAATATATCTCTAAGTCCAAACCGATGCACCACGTAAACTAGGGCAGACCGATGCACCACGTAATATCGGGCAGACCGATGCAGAACGTAAACTCGATCATACCGATGCTTCACGTAATCTCGATCTTACCGATGCACCACGTAAACAAGGGCAGACCGATGCAGAACGTAAAGTAGATCTTACCGATGCACCACGTAATCTCGATCTTACCGATGCACCACGTAATCTCCATCTTACCGATGCACCACGTGAACTGGATCTTACCGATGCACCACGTAATCTCAATCTTACCGATGCACCACGTGAACTGGATCTTACCGATGCAGAACGTGAATTGGATCTTACCGATGCACCACGTAAACTCGATCTTACCGATGCACCACGTAATCTCGATCTTACCGATGCACCACGTGAACTGGATCTTACCGATGCAGAACGTGAATTGGATCTTACCGATGCACCACGTAAACTCGATCTTACCGATGCACCACGTAATCTCGATCTTACCGATGCACCACGTGAACTGGATCTTACCGATGCAGAACGTGAATCTCAATCTTACCGATGCACCACGTAAACTCGATCTTACCGATGCACCACGTAATCTCAATCTTACCGATGCACCACGTGAACTGGATCTTACCGATGCAGAACGTGAATTGGATCTTACCGATGCACCACGTAAACTCGATCTTACCGATGCACCACGTAATCTCGATCTTACCGATGCACCACGTGAACTGGATCTTACCGATGCAGAACGTGAATTGGATCTTACCGATGCACCACGTAAACTCGATCTTACCGATGCACCACGTAATCTCAATCTTACCGATGCATCACGTAATCTCGATCTTACCGATGCAGAACGTAAACTCGATCATACCGATGCACCACGTTATCTCGGCAGACCGATGCAGAACGTAAAAAAAAAGCTTACAGCACGCGGTGTTCCCAAGCGGTCACCCATCCAAGTACTAACCGCGCCCGACGCTGCTTGGCTTCAGTGTTCTGACGAGAACTGGCAATTTCAGCGTGGTATGGCCGTAAACAACAAATATAGCGATATTTTCTATGATATCTCACTTTTTGGGAGCGGAAAGGACGTGAACGTTTTTCCTTATAAAAAATGAAATAACTTTTGGATATTAATTCTGATTGTTGATTTAAGTTTTAAGAACACATTAGGACATATCTCAATGAAATTTGAGGGATTTCCGAAATCGAAAAATATTTTTCGAAAAAAAAAAAAAATCCCAGAAGACCTCGGTCATCTCAAGTTTATTTCCATATTCTATTACACAATCAACGTACATCACAAAAGGAACCATCTCTCTAACTATCACAGTTAAATTTTTGTATCGGAACATTTCACGTCGGAATATCTCGCTAAGTCCAGACCGGGGAGATCGGTCGCATTTGACACCGTCCGCTCCGGTCTAACATCGTCTTGGAGTCGGGGTAACGATGGAGAGGCGTTTAAGGACGTGAACATTTTTCCTTATAAAAATTAAAGTCGACAATGAATATTGATTCTGATTACTGATTTACTCTTTTAGTACACATTAGAAGGCAACGCAATCAGATTTGAGGAAATTTCAAGATCAGAAAATTTTTTTCGAAAAAAAAAAAAATTCAAGAACACCTGGGTCATGGCAAGTTATTTCCCACAATCCATTCCACAATCAACGTACAACATAGAAGAAATCATCTCTCTAACTATCCTGGTTCAAAAGTTGTATCGGAACATTTCACGTCGAAATACCTCGCCAAGTCCAGACCGGGGCGATAGGTAGTATCTGACACCGTCCGCTCGGGACTGACATCGACTTGGACTCGGGCTAATGATGGGGAGGCGTTTAAGGACGTGAACATTTTTCCTTATAAAAATTAAAGTCGACAATGAATATTGATTCTGATTACTGATTTACGCTTTAAAAACACATTAGAAGGCAACCAAATCAAATTTGAGGAAATTCCAAAATCAGAAAATTTTTTTTCAAAAAAAAAAAAATCCGAAAAATATTTTTCGATTCTGATTACTGATTTACTCTTTTAGAACACATTAGAAGGCAACGAAATCAAATTTGAGTGAAATCCAAAATCAGAAAATATTTTTCAAAAAAAAAAAAAAATTCGAGAACACCTCGGTCATGGCAAGTTATTTTCCACAATCCATTCCCCAATCAACGTACATCCCAGAAAAAATCATCTCTCTAACTATCCTGGTTCAAAAGTTGTATCGGAACATTTTCACGTCGAAAATATATCTCAGAGTCCAGACCGATGCAGAACGTAAACTCGATCATACCGATGCTTCACGTAATCTCGATCTTACCGATGCACAACGTAAACTAGATCACACCGATGCAGAACGTAAACTCGATCATACCGATGCACCACGTAAACTCAGGCAGACCGATGCAGAACGTGAACTCGATCTTACCGATGCACCACGTAATCTCGATCTTACCGATGCACCACGTAAACTCGGGCAGACCGATGCAGAACGTGAACTCGATCTTACCGATGCACCACGTAAACTAGGGCTGACCGATGCATCACGTAAACGACGATCGAGAGGCGCGAAAGGACGTGAACGTTTTTCATTATAAAAATTGAAATAAATGATAAATAATGATTCTGATTGTTGGTTATCATTTTTAATAAGCATTAGGAGGCAACCAAATGAAATTTGAGGAAATTCCGATAATAGAAAATTTTTTCGAAAAAAAAAAAAAATTCATGAAATCCTCGGTCATCGCAAAATATTTACCATATTCTGTTCGATAATCAACGTATATTTAAGAAGGAATCATATCTGTATC
>NC_059508.1:34251145-34256145 GCF_914767665.1 Harmonia axyridis
GCTAATTGCGCGTCAACATGCGAACTGCAGGACACATGAACATCGACATTTCGAACGCACATTGCGGTCCTCGGACACTGTCCTCGGACCACTCCTGACTGAGGGTCGGTTCCATTACAAAGACTGCCCGGCCAGACGTTATGGCTTGACGAAGTGACGACGTAAAGGTCGTCTAACGTTGATCCTGTACCGAAGGTCATTTGGGCGAGTTGGACGGTTTGCCGCGTGACGATCAACGTTCTGTCGTTTCGACGCCTCGTGTGTTGGAATGATGAGGAGTTGTTTTCGTAACGCGCCGTCTTGAATTGCGAAAGCATATATTGTGGTGTCGTGGTATTGCTCGATCTGCGCCCATGACTGTAGACATGCGATCGTCGTGTCCGAGAAATCTGAACGACGTCCGATCGCTTTAATGTGCCAGTTGTCGCGCGTTGCGGATGAGCTTTCATGAGCGCACCCCCGAAACACCGAAGCACTTTGCTTGGATTCGCATGATCCGCCATACGGAGCAGGAGATAATAGACGCCTTTGAGTAGGCTAACTCCCTCGCGTAAGGTACGTGATTTTATGAGCCGCCAAAGGTTAGTTTCGGAACGTTTCGATGATTTGAACATACGACCTCAGGACAGGTGAGACTACCCGCTGAATTTAAGCATATTATTAAGCGGAGGAAAAGAAACTAACTAGGATTCCCTTAGTAGCGGCGAGCGAACAGGGATTAGCCCAGCACTGAATCCCGCGATCGTAACCGGTCGCCGGGAGATGTGGTGTTTGGAAGGATCCATTATCTGGCGAGTTCGCGGCGCGTTCAAGTCCATCTTTTTTATTATTATTATTATTATTAAACAAAATTACAGAGTTGAGGTACTTTAAACCTATAAACTCTAACTGAAAATTATCCATAATACAACTGTAGAGAAAGAGAAAAAAAAACAGAGATAAGTGAAATTCACAAAAAGCTACAAAAATGATATTATCAACAACCAAAAACCTAACAATGTATACATTTCAATTACTTCTCCAGGTGTCAAATTTATTCTTGAACGCATTGACTGATACTGCTTCTACAATTTCACTGGGCAGGCCGTTCCAATGGTTAAACACCCGATTACAAAGGAAATTCTCTCGGCACCTCGTTCGAAATACTTCTCTATTCAACTTGTATCCATGTCCACGAAGTTGATTCGAATTCAATTCATACAGGTGGGACATATCGACGCCGAATAAGCCGTGCAATGCTCGATATGTAACTATCAGGTCTCCCCTCAAACGACGATCAGCAAAGGAAGAAAGACCCATCATCCGTAGCCGTTCCTGATAACAAGGGCGATTCCATCCAAAGGGAATGCGTGTGACACGACGCTGTAAGTTCTCCAGCAATGCAGCATCACCCGTCAACCACGGATGCCAAACTGGACCGGCAAATTCAAGTATTGGTCGAATATAACTTTTATATATCTGGGAGATAGCCGCCACATTATTGCCACGAAAAACATTCTGGACAACATATATAAGACGTTTGACCTTTTTTGTGATGTGCAATACATGTTCAGTCCACGAAAGATCACTTGAAATCACCACACCCAGGTCCACATGAGATGAACATCCAACAACTTCAACGCCGTCAATGTAATAAGTCAAACCTGGATTGTTTTTACCCAAATGTAGTATTCGACACTTTGAAGGGTTTAGGGGAATCAACCATTTGTCGCACCAACAAACGACCCTGTCCAAGTCTTCCTGCAGAGTTTTATAGTTGTTTAGAGGGCAATTGAAAAATTTAATATCATCGGCAAATGAAGCACTGTCCGACTTGAACTCAACAGCTAGATCGCTCACATACACTAGAAACAGCAACGGTCCCAGAACTGAGCCCTGAGGAACGCCACTGAGCACGCATCTTGGTTCCGATCTGGCCGCACCAACTTTTACCACAAACGATCTGTCAGTTAAGAAGCTCTCAATCCACTTCAAGATCAATCCTCGGATTCCAAAGTGCTCCAGCTTGTACAGAAGCCTATTTATTGGTACCCTATCGAAGGCTCTTGCGAAATCCAGATAGACAACATCTACCGGAAGTCTATTATCCAAAGAATGGGTCCACTTGTTGAGACAGTTGAGGAGGCAGGTGATAATTGATCTTCCCCTGATGAAACCATGCTGGGTATCTGGTATGATGTTATGTTCCAAAAAAAACGAAAGCATCCTGTCGTACATTAACCTTTCCAGAATCTTACATAGAATGGAAGTGAGGCTTATTGGCCTGAAATTATTCGGATCTTGCTTGTCGCCTTTTTTATGTATCGGTGATACAAGTGCACTCTTCCATGATTTCGGCAGTATACCAGAGGTCAAAGATACTGAGAAAATTTTGGATAGGGGTAGACTAAGAGACTGAGAACACTCTTTGAGCAACCTGGCAGAAAAACCGTCCGGACCAGGTGACGACGAAACATTCAGAGACCGCAGTTTCTTTTCAACCATCAAGGGATTGATGTCAATAAAAGCCAGAGAAGAATGGTTTCGAGGAGAAGCAGTTGAAGGTATAGGTGCTCCGGGCTCGGATGTGAACGCCATTGAGAAGGTATCAGCCAGAATTTCAGCTGAACACTTATGGTCATCTGCAACTAATCCATCCTTGTCCTTAACAAGCGGCAAAGATGGTACGGTATTGAAAAAACGTCGTGTGTATTTGAAGAATTTCTTCTTGTCACCCGAAGTAGCTAGATCATTCTCAAATTTGGATTTGGCCTCACGTAATCGGCTTGAAAGATGATTGGAGAATGCTCTATGCCTCCGGAAGTCACAAACCTGCCTGCCGCGAACATACCTCCGCCACAGCAATTTCTTGAACTTAATCATCCCAAAAATATGACTGTCAATCCAAGGCTTACTGCTATTGACCCTTACAGTTCGTATGAAAGTGTGGTCCTCAACAGTTCCGGTAACATATGCGTTAAATTTAATCCATCTCGACTCGCCGTCCCCAGTGCCCATCACATCATCCCAGTCTGTTTTGAAAAATATTTCATTAATACTCTGGTATCTGACAATTTTGCAAGTTTTAGTCTCGGACTTCATCTTAGAGGAAAGAAAAAATTGTATTTTTGCTGATAAAACCAAGTGATCTGATTTTCCCAGTGGCGGATGGTATTCAAGTTCCGAAAGTAAATTCACATCATTTGTAAGGATTAGATCTGGTGTTGTAGGTTCTTGGTTTACTCTGTAACGGGTGGGTTGGTCAACTAACTGGTGTAAATTGGATTGGTTCAACATTTCGGTGTATGGAATCGAAGGAGAGTTTGCTGAGGGCGAACGAGATATTGGCCATATTCTAATGTCGCCGAGATTGAAGTCTCCAGCTAATAAAACATGTTTATGTAGGTTAGATAAGTTCGTCAGATGCTCACACAGGTCTTTGTCATATATGGAAGGTCGTGGACGATATATGCAGCCAACACACAAGGCGAAGCCAGATGATTCTATATTCAAAAAGATATTATCGATGCCTGGAGTATTGAGTGAATGTTTAGAGATTTTAAACGAATTAGCAATGGAGTCATGGACATATATACATACCCCAGCATAACCTGGAGTAGTAATACTATCGCAACGGTATATGGTGTAATCAGGTATGTGGGCAACTATATCAGGCTTTTCTGGATGCAGCCACGTTTCCGTGATCATTATGAGAGAAGGCTTATGATATTCGACCAGTAAAAGAAGCTCATTGAACTTTGCAGTTAGGGAAGCTAGGTTTGAATATAATACTGGCCATACATTTAAAGGTAATACTAGTTTTTTGAAGAAGAATCCTCTGATACAATTGTAGGAACACCCCTGATATATTTTATGGTGAGGTTGACCTCTCCAGCTCGGCGTCTTCTCTCAAGCACAGCGCGTAGGTCCTGTAGCTGCTTTGCTTGCATAGGGGTTTTATCATCAGTAATGCTGAATTTGCGCCAATCAGGCATACTAGCGATAACTCTTTTGTTCTTCAGGATTCTCATGACTATTAGTGGATTATTAAAGGATAACCTGAGAATTCTTGGACGGTCACTCAGCGAAGTTCCTATTCTTGAGATGGAAGTGCGTTGTAAATTTGCGTCGGGACATATACAATCAAGCACCTGAGAAACAAGACTCACATCTACATCGGGGCTTGCTTCAGGAACTCCGCGTATTAACAGGCTGTGGGATCTACGTAAGCGTTCGAGCATTTCAGACGGTTCCACATTAGGAGACACAGAAAGTCCTGCGGTGGGTTGTATCCTCGAAGACTCGATTGCTGATATTCTAAAGGCAGCCGAATCTACCGCTTCCGCAAGGCCTCTGTGAGATTCCGCCAAACTCAGCACCTGGGAAGTGCAGGACTGGACCTTAGCATCGTGCTCGCTGATTGACCGGGAATGACTCACAAGTACGTCATCATGACGCCGCAAATCATCCGAATGCTTAACCAAAATTGATCTACACTCGGATAAATCTGCTTGCAGTGCCATCTGAGTGGATTTAATAGAAGATATATCATTGGATATATCGTCGAGTTTGGCCATAAGGGCGGCAAACTGATCACAACTAAGCGACGATGCAGTCGAGGGATGCAAGTTTCCTGGCATGGCCGATGTACCAGGGCGCTGAGAAGGCGATGAGACCGAACCGCTACGAAGTAAGCGGCCCTCATTTACACAATAGCCACAAGTCCACTTCGCATCGATCAGGCCCAACTCGCTCGGTGACAAATTGAGACAATCAAAATGAAATGCTTTTTTGCATTTGAAACAATTAGCAAATCGAGTGGAGGTTGTCTGCTTCGAGCATATATGACATTTAGTCATCTTCCTCAAACTGTTGCGACACGGTGGAATGGAAAAAGGAGAGACAAGCTTCACTCTCTTGGGCCGTTAAGAGAGACTCACACAGACTAGGTAGGCCACGGAAGGGGAATAGGGCAAACAATTGGGTTAAGGATCAAGTTGTTATGTCCAGGAATTTAAATA
>NC_059508.1:34258645-34261145 GCF_914767665.1 Harmonia axyridis
GTAAGGGAAGTCGGCAAATTAGATCCGTAACTTCGGGATAAGGATTGGCTCTGAGGATTGTGGCGTGTCGGGCTTGTTGGGGAAGTGGGTCACGGCTAACGTACCGGGCCTGGGCGAGGTGATGCGTTTCGCTTGCGTTACGTTTGATCCGAGCTCGGTCCCGCGTCTTGGCCTCCCGCGGAATCGTCAAGCTTCGAGACCCCGTGAGTGCTCGCAAGGGTGCTCTGGGTAATCTCTGCGGCCGTCATCTAACAATCAACTCAGAACTGGCACGGACTGGGAGAATCCGACTGTCTAATTAAAACAAAGCATTGCGATGGCCCCAGCGGGTGTTGACGCAATGTGATTTCTGCCCAGTGCTCTGAATGTCAACGTGAAGAAATTCAAAAAAGCGCGGGTAAACGGCGGGAGTAACTATGACTCTCTTAAGTCCAACTTGCAACCTCCTCGTGGTGAGAGTCGGTAACGTCCAAGTATTTGGGCGGCTGATAGCAAGCAATGGCACCCTGGCCCTGGGGGTTCTCCCCCCCCTCGACCAAATTTAACCGGAGATGGAAAGAAACCTTAGGCCTCGGATTAGGATGGATTCTGGCCGGTCCGCTGACCGCGCCACACCGGTTACACAAGCACAAGTCAATCAGGGCCCAACACCTGGCCCCAGTACTACCACTGGTCGAACATCTGGCCTCACTAGTCTTCCCCCTGAGATTCCATCAACGTCGGAATTCAAATGCAGGGCCCCCCAATGCAGCCGAGTCTTCCAAACTGCCACTGGACGAGGAGTACATGAGAGAAGATCCCATACAGAATGGTTCGATGAACAACAAATGGAACACCACCAGCATCGTAAGGAACGATGGAATGATGAAGAACTTGGTCTACTGGCCCATCGAGAAGCACGCCTTGTGATGGAAGGCGTGAGGTTCATCAATCAAGAGTTGGTCAAAACATCCAGTAGAACATTAGAGTCGATCAAGGGAGTAAGGAGAAAGCCGGAATACAAAAGGAAGGTGCAGGAATTGCTGCAAAACATGAGGAACGAGGCAGAGAGAGGAGAAGGTGACAACACAAGAGAGGAACAGGAAACACAGGCACAGGCAGGTGAGCAGGGGCAGCTGTTTACTTACCTTATTGAAGCGGACCCATTGGATGGTGATGAATTCAATGCTCGCTGGCTCAACAACATCTGCTCCATGGTACTCTCGAATCCCAAAGCGCGAGTAGGTCTGGAACTGGCTGCCTACATCAAGGAAACATTTCCACCTGAGAAAGAGAGAAAGATTAGTAGGAATAGCCCGAGCAGTTGCAGAGCCTTGAACGCCAAGCAAAGGAGAAGGGAAGAGTATGCGAGGGTGCAGGATCTGTGGAAGAGGAAACCGGGAGAATGCGCGAGGAGAATCATGGAAGATAGACTTCACCAAGATGGAAGTCTGAGAAAGGATCGAATGGTACCTTACTGGCAAACTGTAATGACCAGAAATAAGACGATGTCTCCTAAAATTACGCATTCCGGAGAGACCCACGAACAACTATGGGCGCCTATTACTGCTGAGGAGGTTAGGACTGCTCTACCCCGAAAGAAAACCGCCACAGGCCCAGATAATGTTTCCGCGGAGACTGTATGGAGAGTACCGCGAGACATCCTAGCAAGGATGTTCAATGTTATCCTGTGGCTGGGCATGCTTCCGGACGCACTATGTAAATCGCGAACCATATTGCTACCGAAGAAGAGAGGAGCCCAAGATCCAGGTTCCTTTAGACCGATCACGATGTCCTCCGTCATTGTGCGAACCTTGCATAAAGTGTTAGCCAATCGCATGAAGTCAGTCCAACTTGACGAAAGACAGAGAGCCTTCAGAGATGCAGAGGGTTGTGCTGAGAACGTTGTCCTCTTAGATATGGCTATCCGCTATCACCACCGGAAGCACAGGAAAATGTATATGGCAGTGATGGATATGGCGAAAGCCTTTGACTCTGTCTCATTTCCAGCGCTATTTTCAGCGTTGAGAGCCAAGGGTATACCGGAGCCCATGGTGAATTACATTAAAAACATCTATCAAGAGGGAACGACGGTGCTTCAGCATGGTGGTTGGCAATCAGATCCGATTCATCCAACTTGTGGCGTAAGACAGGGAGACCCCCTGTCTCCGATTATATTCAATATGGTGATCGATGGTCTGCTGCGAAGTGTGAGGTCGGGGATTGGAGTGGATATCGATGGGTTGAAGTTGAACATACTTGCCTTTGCTGACGACATAGTTCTGGTCGCATCCACTAAAGAAGGCCTACAAAGCTTAATCGATAGATCCGTTGACTTCCTCGGCGAGTGTGGACTAGAAGCGAATGTAGGAAAGTGCGCTACCTTGGCCATAGAGAGTGTACCCAAGCTGAAAAAGACTGTCATAGATTCCTCATGCACATTCAAGATCAACAATAGAATGATACCTACCCTGAGCAGATCCTCGGAATGGACTTACCTTGGCGTGAGGTTCAACGTGGA
>NC_059508.1:34266145-34273645 GCF_914767665.1 Harmonia axyridis
CAAGTTATTTCCCACAATCCATTCCCCAATCAACGTACATCCCAGAAAAAATCATCTCTCTAACTATCCTAGTTCAAAAGTTGTATCGGAACATTTTCACGTCGAAAATATATCTCTAAGTCCAGACCGATGCACCACGTAATCTCGGGCAGACCGATGCACAACGTAAATGACGATCGGGACCGGGGCGATCGGTCGTATCTGACACCGCCGGCTCGGTTCTAACATCGTCAATGAGTCGGGGTTGTAAAAAAGGACGTGAACATTTTTCCTTATAAAAATCAAACCCGACCATGGATTTTGATTCTGATTGTTGATTATCGCTACTAGAACATATAAGGAGGCAACCAAATCAAATTTGAGAAAATTCCACGATCAGAAAATTTTTTTCGAAAAAAAAAAAAAATCGTAATCACCTCGGTCATGGCGAGTTATTTTCCGTATTTCATTCCACAATCAACGTACAACATAGAAGAAATCATCTCTCTAACTATCCTGGTTCAAAAGTTGTATCGGAACATTTCACGTCGTAATATCTCGCCAAGTCCAGACCTCGGCGATAGGTAGTATCTGACACCGTCCGCTCGGGACTGACATCGACTTGGACTCGGGCTGATGATGGGGAGGCGTTTAAGGACGTGAACATTTTTCCTTATAAAAATTAAAGTCGACAATGAATATTGATTCTGATTACTGATTTACGCTTTAAAAACACATTAGAAGGCAACCAAATCGAATTTGAGGAAATTCCACGATCAGAAAATTTTTTTCGAAAAAAAAAAAAATCCGAAAAATATTTTTCGATTCCGATTACTGATTTACTCTTTTAGAACACATTAGGAGGCAACCAAATCAAATTTGAGAAAATTCCACAATCAGAAAATTTTTTTCGAAAAAAAAAAAAATTCGAGGACACCTCGGTCATGGCAAGTTATTTCCCACAATCCATTCCCCGATCCACGTACATCCCAGAAAAAATCATCTCTCTAACTATCCTGGTTCAAAAGTTGTATCGGAACATTTTCACGTCGAAAATATATCTCTAAGTCCAAACCGATGCACCACGTAAACTAGGGCAGACCGATGCACCACGTAATATCGGGCAGACCGATGCAGAACGTAAACTCGATCATACCGATGCTTCACGTAATCTCGATCTTACCGATGCACCACGTAAACAAGGGCAGACCGATGCAGAACGTAAAGTAGATCTTACCGATGCACCACGTAATCTCGATCTTACCGATGCACCACGTAATCTCCATCTTACCGATGCACCACGTGAACTGGATCTTACCGATGCAGAACGTGAATTGGATCTTACCGATGCAGAACGTGAATTGGATCTTACCGATGCACCACGTAAACTCGATCATACCGATGCACCACGTAATCTCGGGCAGACCGATGCACAACGTAAATGACGATCGGGACCGGGGCGATCGGTCGTATCTGACACCGCCGGCTCGGTTCTAACATCGTCAATGAGTCGGGGTTGTAAAAAAGGACGTGAACATTTTTCCTTATAAAAATCAAACCCGACCATGGATTTTGATTCTGATTGTTGATTATCGCTACTAGAACATATAAGGAGGCAACCAAATCAAATTTGAGAAAATTCCACGATCAGAAAATTTTTTTCGAAAAAAAAAAAAAATCGTAATCACCTCGGTCATGGCGAGTTATTTTCCGTATTTCATTCCACAATCAACGTACAACATAGAAGAAATCATCTCTCTAACTATCCTGGTTCAAAAGTTGTATCGGAACATTTCACGTCGTAATATCTCGCCAAGTCCAGACCTCGGCGATAGGTAGTATCTGACACCGTCCGCTCGGGACTGACATCGACTTGGACTCGGGCTGATGATGGGGAGGCGTTTAAGGACGTGAACATTTTTCCTTATAAAAATTAAAGTCGACAATGAATATTGATTCTGATTACTGATTTACGCTTTAAAAACACATTAGAAGGCAACCAAATCGAATTTGAGGAAATTCCACGATCAGAAAATTTTTTTCGAAAAAAAAAAAAATCCGAAAAATATTTTTCGATTCCGATTACTGATTTACTCTTTTAGAACACATTAGGAGGCAACCAAATCAAATTTGAGAAAATTCCACAATCAGAAAATTTTTTTCGAAAAAAAAAAAAATTCGAGGACACCTCGGTCATGGCAAGTTATTTCCCACAATCCATTCCCCGATCCACGTACATCCCAGAAAAAATCATCTCTCTAACTATCCTGGTTCAAAAGTTGTATCGGAACATTTTCACGTCGAAAATATATCTCTAAGTCCAAACCGATGCACCACGTAAACTAGGGCAGACCGATGCACCACGTAATATCGGGCAGACCGATGCAGAACGTAAACTCGATCATACCGATGCTTCACGTAATCTCGATCTTACCGATGCACCACGTAAACAAGGGCAGACCGATGCAGAACGTAAAGTAGATCTTACCGATGCACCACGTAATCTCGATCTTACCGATGCACCACGTAATCTCCATCTTACCGATGCACCACGTGAACTGGATCTTACCGATGCAGAACGTGAATTGGATCTTACCGATGCAGAACGTGAATTGGATCTTACCGATGCACCACGTAAACTCGATCATACCGATGCACCACGTAATCTCGGGCAGACCGATGCACAACGTAAATGACGATCGGGACCGGGGCGATCGGTCGTATCTGACACCGCCGGCTCGGTTCTAACATCGTCAATGAGTCGGGGTTGTAAAAAAGGACGTGAACATTTTTCCTTATAAAAATCAAACCCGACCATGGATTTTGATTCTGATTGTTGATTATCGCTACTAGAACATATAAGGAGGCAACCAAATCAAATTTGAGAAAATTCCACGATCAGAAAATTTTTTTCGAAAAAAAAAAAAAATCGTAATCACCTCGGTCATGGCGAGTTATTTTCCGTATTTCATTCCACAATCAACGTACAACATAGAAGAAATCATCTCTCTAACTATCCTGGTTCAAAAGTTGTATCGGAACATTTCACGTCGTAATATCTCGCCAAGTCCAGACCTCGGCGATAGGTAGTATCTGACACCGTCCGCTCGGGACTGACATCGACTTGGACTCGGGCTGATGATGGGGAGGCGTTTAAGGACGTGAACATTTTTCCTTATAAAAATTAAAGTCGACAATGAATATTGATTCTGATTACTGATTTACGCTTTAAAAACACATTAGAAGGCAACCAAATCGAATTTGAGGAAATTCCACGATCAGAAAATTTTTTTCGAAAAAAAAAAAAATCCGAAAAATATTTTTCGATTCCGATTACTGATTTACTCTTTTAGAACACATTAGGAGGCAACCAAATCAAATTTGAGAAAATTCCACAATCAGAAAATTTTTTTCGAAAAAAAAAAAAATTCGAGGACACCTCGGTCATGGCAAGTTATTTCCCACAATCCATTCCCCGATCCACGTACATCCCAGAAAAAATCATCTCTCTAACTATCCTGGTTCAAAAGTTGTATCGGAACATTTTCACGTCGAAAATATATCTCTAAGTCCAAACCGATGCACCACGTAAACTAGGGCAGACCGATGCACCACGTAATATCGGGCAGACCGATGCAGAACGTAAACTCGATCATACCGATGCTTCACGTAATCTCGATCTTACCGATGCACCACGTAAACAAGGGCAGACCGATGCAGAACGTAAAGTAGATCTTACCGATGCACCACGTAATCTCGATCTTACCGATGCACCACGTAATCTCCATCTTACCGATGCACCACGTGAACTGGATCTTACCGATGCACCACGTAATCTCAATCTTACCGATGCACCACGTGAACTGGATCTTACCGATGCAGAACGTGAATTGGATCTTACCGATGCACCACGTAAACTCGATCTTACCGATGCACCACGTAATCTCGATCTTACCGATGCACCACGTGAACTGGATCTTACCGATGCAGAACGTGAATTGGATCTTACCGATGCACCACGTAAACTCGATCTTACCGATGCACCACGTAATCTCAATCTTACCGATGCACCACGTGAACTGGATCTTACCGATGCAGAACGTGAATTGGATCTTACCGATGCACCACGTAAACTCGATCTTACCGATGCACCACGTAATCTCAATCTTACCGATGCACCACGTGAACTGGATCTTACCGATGCAGAACGTGAATTGGATCTTACCGATGCACCACGTAAACTCGATCTTACCGATGCACCACGTAATCTCGATCTTACCGATGCACCACGTGAACTGGATCTTACCGATGCAGAACGTGAATTGGATCTTACCGATGCACCACGTAAACTCGATCTTACCGATGCACCACGTAATCTCAATCTTACCGATGCATCACGTAATCTCGATCTTACCGATGCAGAACGTAAACTCGATCATACCGATGCACCACGTTATCTCGGCAGACCGATGCAGAACGTAAAAAAAAAGCTTACAGCACGCGGTGTTCCCAAGCGGTCACCCATCCAAGTACTAACCGCGCCCGACGCTGCTTGGCTTCAGTGTTCTGACGAGAACTGGCAATTTCAGCGTGGTATGGCCGTAAACAACAAATATAGCGATATTTTCTATGATATCTCACTTTTTGGGAGCGGAAAGGACGTGAACGTTTTTCCTTATAAAAAATGAAATAACTTTTGGATATTAATTCTGATTGTTGATTTAAGTTTTAAGAACACATTAGGACATATCTCAATGAAATTTGAGGGATTTCCGAAATCGAAAAATATTTTTCGAAAAAAAAAAAAAATCCCAGAAGACCTCGGTCATCTCAAGTTTATTTCCATATTCTATTACACAATCAACGTACATCACAAAAGGAACCATCTCTCTAACTATCACAGTTAAATTTTTGTATCGGAACATTTCACGTCGGAATATCTCGCTAAGTCCAGACCGGGGAGATCGGTCGCATTTGACACCGTCCGCTCCGGTCTAACATCGTCTTGGAGTCGGGGTAACGATGGAGAGGCGTTTAAGGACGTGAACATTTTTCCTTATAAAAATTAAAGTCGACAATGAATATTGATTCTGATTACTGATTTACTCTTTTAGTACACATTAGAAGGCAACGCAATCAGATTTGAGGAAATTTCAAGATCAGAAAATTTTTTTCGAAAAAAAAAAAAATTCAAGAACACCTGGGTCATGGCAAGTTATTTCCCACAATCCATTCCACAATCAACGTACAACATAGAAGAAATCATCTCTCTAACTATCCTGGTTCAAAAGTTGTATCGGAACATTTCACGTCGAAATACCTCGCCAAGTCCAGACCGGGGCGATAGGTAGTATCTGACACCGTCCGCTCGGGACTGACATCGACTTGGACTCGGGCTAATGATGGGGAGGCGTTTAAGGACGTGAACATTTTTCCTTATAAAAATTAAAGTCGACAATGAATATTGATTCTGATTACTGATTTACGCTTTAAAAACACATTAGAAGGCAACCAAATCAAATTTGAGGAAATTCCAAAATCAGAAAATTTTTTTTCAAAAAAAAAAAAATCCGAAAAATATTTTTCGATTCTGATTACTGATTTACTCTTTTAGAACACATTAGAAGGCAACGAAATCAAATTTGAGTGAAATCCAAAATCAGAAAATATTTTTCGAAAAAAAAAAAAAATTCGAGAACACCTCGGTCATGGCAAGTTATTTTCCACAATCCATTCCCCAATCAACGTACATCCCAGAAAAAATCATCTCTCTAACTATCCTGGTTCAAAAGTTGTATCGGAACATTTTCACGTCGAAAATATATCTCAGAGTCCAGACCGATGCAGAACGTAAACTCGATCATACCGATGCTTCACGTAATCTCGATCTTACCGATGCACAACGTAAACTAGATCACACCGATGCAGAACGTAAACTCGATCATACCGATGCACCACGTAAACTCAGGCAGACCGATGCAGAACGTGAACTCGATCTTACCGATGCACCACGTAATCTCGATCTTACCGATGCACCACGTAAACTCGGGCAGACCGATGCAGAACGTGAACTCGATCTTACCGATGCACCACGTAAACTAGGGCTGACCGATGCATCACGTAAACGACGATCGAGAGGCGCGAAAGGACGTGAACGTTTTTCATTATAAAAATTGAAATAAATGATAAATAATGATTCTGATTGTTGGTTATCATTTTTAATAAGCATTAGGAGGCAACCAAATGAAATTTGAGGAAATTCCGATAATAGAAAATTTTTTCGAAAAAAAAAAAAAATTCATGAAATCCTCGGTCATCGCAAAATATTTACCATATTCTGTTCGATAATCAACGTATATTTAAGAAGGAATCATATCTGTATCTATCTTGGTTCAAATTTTGTATCGGAACATTTTGACCAAAGTCCGAGCTTCGGCCGAAACAGACACCGCTGACCTGGCCTATCGATCGACCGAGAGTCGGGGATAGAGCGTAAGTGTTGTCTGGAGGGGAACCCTGTGCTCTCCTGACATATATAGGGAAGGTGGTCGCGTTGGGCGATGCAGAACGTTTGGATCGGGAATTATATTTTTGGTTCAGCTATTGGAATATGGTTTATTGTTGGTATATATTGGCGAAATAACGTTCTTACTGACTGGGGATATTCATAAAAATGAGTCCGGAGATTTTCAGATCGAAGTCCGAGTGATCCGACTTGGAAGGCGTGTTGGGTGGGTCGAGATGGCTTAGATAGATCAGACGAGGCGGGCTAAGTGTTGACGTCATGCATCGGTCCATTTTCAGATTGAGTCCGAGTAATCCGACTTTGAAAGAGTGTTGGGTGCGTCGAGACTGTTTAGATAGATCGGACGAGGCGGACTAGGTGTTAACGACATGCATCGGTATATTTTCTGATCGGAGTCCGAAGAAATCGGCCCTAGTAGGCGCAGCGGACGGTCGAGACGGCCTCGGTGGGTCGGATCGATCGGGAAAAGTTTGCTAAATCGTGTCTGGAGGGGAACCTTGGGTTCTCCTGACATATATAGGGGATAAGGTTTGGGTGAACGATTCTTCACGTAAAAGTTGAGTAATTTATTTTTCGATAAGCTTTTGGATATTGATGAGAAGTATATGTATATCTTCGATTAAAAGAATTCTTACCGTCTCCATGTATATTATATTAGATATATAAGAAATAGTTAACGTGATGCATCGGCCGATTTCCGGATCGGAGTTCGAGAGATGCGACTTTCGATGCGCGATGGGTGGTTCGAGACGGCCTAGATCGATCGGACGAGGCGGACTAGGTGTTAACGACATGCATCGGCGGATTTTCTGATCGGAGTCCGAAGAAATCAGCTCTAGTAGGCGCGGCGAACGGTCGAAACGGCCTCGATCGATCGGACGAGGCGGACTAGGTGTTAACGACATGCATCGGCGGATTTTCTGATCGGAGTCCGAAGAAATCAGCTCTAGTAGGCGCGGCGAACGGTCGAAACGGCCTCGGTGGGTCGGATCGAT
>NC_059508.1:34283645-34293645 GCF_914767665.1 Harmonia axyridis
TGACGAAATCGGACATGAGAGAGAAATACGAATAACTCACAAGGGTAAATGTCATCAAATGCATCAGACTATGTGATGAGTAAAATGAAAGATGCACACGATAATTTTAGCTTAAACCATGCCGGAAAGTCGACTTCACGTCGTGCATCGGTACAAAGTTATTCAAGGGGCAAAATAAATTCACGAGAGTAGGTCCGATTACCGCTGGATCAGACGACGATTGTAACTTGTTGGATACGAATGTATCCGATGTATGTACGTCGTCCCTCTCTGATCTGTAGTAAGTGGGCCTACCCAAGATGCACACGATAATTTTAGCTTAAACCATGCCGAAAAGTCGACTTCACGTCGTGCATCGGTACAAAATTATTCAAGGGGCAAAATAAATTCACGAGAGTAGGTCCGATTACCGCTGGATCAGACGACGATCGTAACTTGTTGGATACAAATGTATCCGATGTATGTACGTCGTCCCTCTCTGATCTACGGTACGTGGACCGACCCAAGATGCACACGATAATTTTAGCTGACTTCATGCCGAAAAGTCGGTTCACGTCATGCATCGGTATCTTAAATCGCGCCGTAAAGTCGTTCACGTCATGCATCGGTATCTTAAATCGCGCCGAAAAGTCGGCTCACGTCATGCATCGGCGTCTTTTTTTTGTGCCACCGATGCATGACGTGAACGACTTTTCGGCTCGATTTAAGATACCGATGCATGACGTGAACGACTTTACGGCGCGATTTAAGATACCGATGCATGACGTGAACGACTTTTCGGCGCGATTTAAGATACCGATGCATGACGTGAACGACTTTACGGCGCGATTTAAAGCTATACCGATGCATGACGTAAACAAGATCACACCGATGCAGCACGTTAACATTAAAGCCCGCCTAATCCGATCGATGGAGGCCGTCTCGAGTGTCCAACTTGCTCACAAGAGCCGAGAAACAAACCGATGCATCACGTAGACAAGATCGTACCGAATGTTAACACAATCCAAAAGGAAATAATCTTAGATGAATATCGATTCTGATTATTGATTTTTCTTTCGCGATATTGATAGAAGACATCTGAATGAATTTCGAATTAATTCCGAAATCAAAAAAATATTTTCAATAAATTTTTTTTCTAGAGTACCTCGGTCTTTTCTATTTTTTTTCCAAGTTTCGTACGTCAATCAACATACATCCCAGAAAAAATCATCTCTCTAACTATCCTGGTTCAAAAGTTGTATCGGAACTTTTCACGTCGAAAAAGAACATAGGCGAAAAAGGACGTGAACATTATTCCTTATAAAAATCAAACCCGACCATGGATTTTGATTCTGATTGTTGATTATCGCTATTAGAACACATTAGGAGGCAACCAAATCAAATTTGAGAAAATTCCACAATCAGAAAATTTTTTTCGAAAAAAAAAAAAAAATTCGAGAACACCTCGGTCATGGCAAGTTATTTCCCACAATCCATTCCCCAATCAACGTACATCCCAGAAAAAATCATCTCTCTAACTATCCTAGTTCAAAAGTTGTATCGGAACATTTTCACGTCGAAAATATATCTCTAAGTCCAGACCGATGCACCACGTAATCTCGGGCAGACCGATGCACAACGTAAATGACGATCGGGACCGGGGCGATCGGTCGTATCTGACACCGCCGGCTCGGTTCTAACATCGTCAATGAGTCGGGGTTGTAAAAAAGGACGTGAACATTTTTCCTTATAAAAATCAAACCCGACCATGGATTTTGATTCTGATTGTTGATTATCGCTACTAGAACATATAAGGAGGCAACCAAATCAAATTTGAGAAAATTCCACGATCAGAAAATTTTTTTCGAAAAAAAAAAAAAATCGTAATCACCTCGGTCATGGCGAGTTATTTTCCGTATTTCATTCCACAATCAACGTACAACATAGAAGAAATCATCTCTCTAACTATCCTGGTTCAAAAGTTGTATCGGAACATTTCACGTCGTAATATCTCGCCAAGTCCAGACCTCGGCGATAGGTAGTATCTGACACCGTCCGCTCGGGACTGACATCGACTTGGACTCGGGCTGATGATGGGGAGGCGTTTAAGGACGTGAACATTTTTCCTTATAAAAATTAAAGTCGACAATGAATATTGATTCTGATTACTGATTTACGCTTTAAAAACACATTAGAAGGCAACCAAATCGAATTTGAGGAAATTCCACGATCAGAAAATTTTTTTCGAAAAAAAAAAAAATCCGAAAAATATTTTTCGATTCCGATTACTGATTTACTCTTTTAGAACACATTAGGAGGCAACCAAATCAAATTTGAGAAAATTCCACAATCAGAAAATTTTTTTCGAAAAAAAAAAAAATTCGAGGACACCTCGGTCATGGCAAGTTATTTCCCACAATCCATTCCCCGATCCACGTACATCCCAGAAAAAATCATCTCTCTAACTATCCTGGTTCAAAAGTTGTATCGGAACATTTTCACGTCGAAAATATATCTCTAAGTCCAAACCGATGCACCACGTAAACTAGGGCAGACCGATGCACCACGTAATATCGGGCAGACCGATGCAGAACGTAAACTCGATCATACCGATGCTTCACGTAATCTCGATCTTACCGATGCACCACGTAAACAAGGGCAGACCGATGCAGAACGTAAAGTAGATCTTACCGATGCACCACGTAATCTCGATCTTACCGATGCACCACGTAATCTCCATCTTACCGATGCACCACGTGAACTGGATCTTACCGATGCAGAACGTGAATTGGATCTTACCGATGCAGAACGTGAATTGGATCTTACCGATGCACCACGTAAACTCGATCATACCGATGCACCACGTAATCTCGGGCAGACCGATGCACAACGTAAATGACGATCGGGACCGGGGCGATCGGTCGTATCTGACACCGCCGGCTCGGTTCTAACATCGTCAATGAGTCGGGGTTGTAAAAAAGGACGTGAACATTTTTCCTTATAAAAATCAAACCCGACCATGGATTTTGATTCTGATTGTTGATTATCGCTACTAGAACATATAAGGAGGCAACCAAATCAAATTTGAGAAAATTCCACGATCAGAAAATTTTTTTCGAAAAAAAAAAAAAATCGTAATCACCTCGGTCATGGCGAGTTATTTTCCGTATTTCATTCCACAATCAACGTACAACATAGAAGAAATCATCTCTCTAACTATCCTGGTTCAAAAGTTGTATCGGAACATTTCACGTCGTAATATCTCGCCAAGTCCAGACCTCGGCGATAGGTAGTATCTGACACCGTCCGCTCGGGACTGACATCGACTTGGACTCGGGCTGATGATGGGGAGGCGTTTAAGGACGTGAACATTTTTCCTTATAAAAATTAAAGTCGACAATGAATATTGATTCTGATTACTGATTTACGCTTTAAAAACACATTAGAAGGCAACCAAATCGAATTTGAGGAAATTCCACGATCAGAAAATTTTTTTCGAAAAAAAAAAAAATCCGAAAAATATTTTTCGATTCCGATTACTGATTTACTCTTTTAGAACACATTAGGAGGCAACCAAATCAAATTTGAGAAAATTCCACAATCAGAAAATTTTTTTCGAAAAAAAAAAAAATTCGAGGACACCTCGGTCATGGCAAGTTATTTCCCACAATCCATTCCCCGATCCACGTACATCCCAGAAAAAATCATCTCTCTAACTATCCTGGTTCAAAAGTTGTATCGGAACATTTTCACGTCGAAAATATATCTCTAAGTCCAAACCGATGCACCACGTAAACTAGGGCAGACCGATGCACCACGTAATATCGGGCAGACCGATGCAGAACGTAAACTCGATCATACCGATGCTTCACGTAATCTCGATCTTACCGATGCACCACGTAAACAAGGGCAGACCGATGCAGAACGTAAAGTAGATCTTACCGATGCACCACGTAATCTCGATCTTACCGATGCACCACGTAATCTCCATCTTACCGATGCACCACGTGAACTGGATCTTACCGATGCAGAACGTGAATTGGATCTTACCGATGCAGAACGTGAATTGGATCTTACCGATGCACCACGTAAACTCGATCATACCGATGCACCACGTAATCTCGGGCAGACCGATGCACAACGTAAATGACGATCGGGACCGGGGCGATCGGTCGTATCTGACACCGCCGGCTCGGTTCTAACATCGTCAATGAGTCGGGGTTGTAAAAAAGGACGTGAACATTTTTCCTTATAAAAATCAAACCCGACCATGGATTTTGATTCTGATTGTTGATTATCGCTACTAGAACATATAAGGAGGCAACCAAATCAAATTTGAGAAAATTCCACGATCAGAAAATTTTTTTCGAAAAAAAAAAAAAATCGTAATCACCTCGGTCATGGCGAGTTATTTTCCGTATTTCATTCCACAATCAACGTACAACATAGAAGAAATCATCTCTCTAACTATCCTGGTTCAAAAGTTGTATCGGAACATTTCACGTCGTAATATCTCGCCAAGTCCAGACCTCGGCGATAGGTAGTATCTGACACCGTCCGCTCGGGACTGACATCGACTTGGACTCGGGCTGATGATGGGGAGGCGTTTAAGGACGTGAACATTTTTCCTTATAAAAATTAAAGTCGACAATGAATATTGATTCTGATTACTGATTTACGCTTTAAAAACACATTAGAAGGCAACCAAATCGAATTTGAGGAAATTCCACGATCAGAAAATTTTTTTCGAAAAAAAAAAAAATCCGAAAAATATTTTTCGATTCCGATTACTGATTTACTCTTTTAGAACACATTAGGAGGCAACCAAATCAAATTTGAGAAAATTCCACAATCAGAAAATTTTTTTCGAAAAAAAAAAAAATTCGAGGACACCTCGGTCATGGCAAGTTATTTCCCACAATCCATTCCCCGATCCACGTACATCCCAGAAAAAATCATCTCTCTAACTATCCTGGTTCAAAAGTTGTATCGGAACATTTTCACGTCGAAAATATATCTCTAAGTCCAAACCGATGCACCACGTAAACTAGGGCAGACCGATGCACCACGTAATATCGGGCAGACCGATGCAGAACGTAAACTCGATCATACCGATGCTTCACGTAATCTCGATCTTACCGATGCACCACGTAAACAAGGGCAGACCGATGCAGAACGTAAAGTAGATCTTACCGATGCACCACGTAATCTCGATCTTACCGATGCACCACGTAATCTCCATCTTACCGATGCACCACGTGAACTGGATCTTACCGATGCACCACGTAATCTCAATCTTACCGATGCACCACGTGAACTGGATCTTACCGATGCAGAACGTGAATTGGATCTTACCGATGCACCACGTAAACTCGATCTTACCGATGCACCACGTAATCTCGATCTTACCGATGCACCACGTGAACTGGATCTTACCGATGCAGAACGTGAATTGGATCTTACCGATGCACCACGTAAACTCGATCTTACCGATGCACCACGTAATCTCAATCTTACCGATGCACCACGTGAACTGGATCTTACCGATGCAGAACGTGAATTGGATCTTACCGATGCACCACGTAAACTCGATCTTACCGATGCACCACGTAATCTCAATCTTACCGATGCACCACGTGAACTGGATCTTACCGATGCAGAACGTGAATTGGATCTTACCGATGCACCACGTAAACTCGATCTTACCGATGCACCACGTAATCTCGATCTTACCGATGCACCACGTGAACTGGATCTTACCGATGCAGAACGTGAATTGGATCTTACCGATGCACCACGTAAACTCGATCTTACCGATGCACCACGTAATCTCAATCTTACCGATGCATCACGTAATCTCGATCTTACCGATGCAGAACGTAAACTCGATCATACCGATGCACCACGTTATCTCGGCAGACCGATGCAGAACGTAAAAAAAAAGCTTACAGCACGCGGTGTTCCCAAGCGGTCACCCATCCAAGTACTAACCGCGCCCGACGCTGCTTGGCTTCAGTGTTCTGACGAGAACTGGCAATTTCAGCGTGGTATGGCCGTAAACAACAAATATAGCGATATTTTCTATGATATCTCACTTTTTGGGAGCGGAAAGGACGTGAACGTTTTTCCTTATAAAAAATGAAATAACTTTTGGATATTAATTCTGATTGTTGATTTAAGTTTTAAGAACACATTAGGACATATCTCAATGAAATTTGAGGGATTTCCGAAATCGAAAAATATTTTTCGAAAAAAAAAAAAAATCCCAGAAGACCTCGGTCATCTCAAGTTTATTTCCATATTCTATTACACAATCAACGTACATCACAAAAGGAACCATCTCTCTAACTATCACAGTTAAATTTTTGTATCGGAACATTTCACGTCGGAATATCTCGCTAAGTCCAGACCGGGGAGATCGGTCGCATTTGACACCGTCCGCTCCGGTCTAACATCGTCTTGGAGTCGGGGTAACGATGGAGAGGCGTTTAAGGACGTGAACATTTTTCCTTATAAAAATTAAAGTCGACAATGAATATTGATTCTGATTACTGATTTACTCTTTTAGTACACATTAGAAGGCAACGCAATCAGATTTGAGGAAATTTCAAGATCAGAAAATTTTTTTCGAAAAAAAAAAAAATTCAAGAACACCTGGGTCATGGCAAGTTATTTCCCACAATCCATTCCACAATCAACGTACAACATAGAAGAAATCATCTCTCTAACTATCCTGGTTCAAAAGTTGTATCGGAACATTTCACGTCGAAATACCTCGCCAAGTCCAGACCGGGGCGATAGGTAGTATCTGACACCGTCCGCTCGGGACTGACATCGACTTGGACTCGGGCTAATGATGGGGAGGCGTTTAAGGACGTGAACATTTTTCCTTATAAAAATTAAAGTCGACAATGAATATTGATTCTGATTACTGATTTACGCTTTAAAAACACATTAGAAGGCAACCAAATCAAATTTGAGGAAATTCCAAAATCAGAAAATTTTTTTTCAAAAAAAAAAAAATCCGAAAAATATTTTTCGATTCTGATTACTGATTTACTCTTTTAGAACACATTAGAAGGCAACGAAATCAAATTTGAGTGAAATCCAAAATCAGAAAATATTTTTCGAAAAAAAAAAAAAATTCGAGAACACCTCGGTCATGGCAAGTTATTTTCCACAATCCATTCCCCAATCAACGTACATCCCAGAAAAAATCATCTCTCTAACTATCCTGGTTCAAAAGTTGTATCGGAACATTTTCACGTCGAAAATATATCTCAGAGTCCAGACCGATGCAGAACGTAAACTCGATCATACCGATGCTTCACGTAATCTCGATCTTACCGATGCACAACGTAAACTAGATCACACCGATGCAGAACGTAAACTCGATCATACCGATGCACCACGTAAACTCAGGCAGACCGATGCAGAACGTGAACTCGATCTTACCGATGCACCACGTAATCTCGATCTTACCGATGCACCACGTAAACTCGGGCAGACCGATGCAGAACGTGAACTCGATCTTACCGATGCACCACGTAAACTAGGGCTGACCGATGCATCACGTAAACGACGATCGAGAGGCGCGAAAGGACGTGAACGTTTTTCATTATAAAAATTGAAATAAATGATAAATAATGATTCTGATTGTTGGTTATCATTTTTAATAAGCATTAGGAGGCAACCAAATGAAATTTGAGGAAATTCCGATAATAGAAAATTTTTTCGAAAAAAAAAAAAAATTCATGAAATCCTCGGTCATCGCAAAATATTTACCATATTCTGTTCGATAATCAACGTATATTTAAGAAGGAATCATATCTGTATCTATCTTGGTTCAAATTTTGTATCGGAACATTTTGACCAAAGTCCGAGCTTCGGCCGAAACAGACACCGCTGACCTGGCCTATCGATCGACCGAGAGTCGGGGATAGAGCGTAAGTGTTGTCTGGAGGGGAACCCTGTGCTCTCCTGACATATATAGGGAAGGTGGTCGCGTTGGGCGATGCAGAACGTTTGGATCGGGAATTATATTTTTGGTTCAGCTATTGGAATATGGTTTATTGTTGGTATATATTGGCGAAATAACGTTCTTACTGACTGGGGATATTCATAAAAATGAGTCCGGAGATTTTCAGATCGAAGTCCGAGTGATCCGACTTGGAAGGCGTGTTGGGTGGGTCGAGATGGCTTAGATAGATCAGACGAGGCGGGCTAAGTGTTGACGTCATGCATCGGTCCATTTTCAGATTGAGTCCGAGTAATCCGACTTTGAAAGAGTGTTGGGTGCGTCGAGACTGTTTAGATAGATCGGACGAGGCGGACTAGGTGTTAACGACATGCATCGGTATATTTTCTGATCGGAGTCCGAAGAAATCGGCCCTAGTAGGCGCAGCGGACGGTCGAGACGGCCTCGGTGGGTCGGATCGATCGGGAAAAGTTTGCTAAATCGTGTCTGGAGGGGAACCTTGGGTTCTCCTGACATATATAGGGGATAAGGTTTGGGTGAACGATTCTTCACGTAAAAGTTGAGTAATTTATTTTTCGATAAGCTTTTGGATATTGATGAGAAGTATATGTATATCTTCGATTAAAAGAATTCTTACCGTCTCCATGTATATTATATTAGATATAAGAAATAGTTAACGTGATGCATCGGCCGATTTCCGGATCGGAGTTCGAGAGATGCGACTTTCGATGCGCGATGGGTGGTTCGAGACGGCCTAGATCGATCGGACGAGGCGGACTAGGTGTTAACGACATGCATCGGCGGATTTTCTGATCGGAGTCCGAAGAAATCAGCTCTAGTAGGCGCGGCGAACGGTCGAAACGGCCTCGATCGATCGGACGAGGCGGACTAGGTGTTAACGACATGCATCGGCGGATTTTCTGATCGGAGTCCGAAGAAATCAGCTCTAGTAGGCGCGGCGAACGGTCGAAACGGCCTCGGTGGGTCGGATCGATCGGGAAAAGTTTGCTAAATCGTGTCTGGAGGGGAATCCGGGGTTCTCCTGACATATATAGAAGGGGTGGAGAATGGGTCCTGTCCTAGACTGTTTGGAGTTCTTTTTAGGATGATATTCAGTTGGTAAGTGGTAGACCCGAATCCGACCTCGGCGTTTGGGTACTGGCAAGGTGTGTTGGTTTCGGCTTTCGCATCTTGGGTCGCTTTCGTCAACCTCATGCAGCGAGGTCGCGGTCCGCTTCGTCTCTTTGTAGTCGAATGGCCTTTAAGCGACCAACCTTAAAATCGTGATCCTCTGCCCGTTGCGGGTTATGTTCACAAAAAATTTGCAACCACTCAATTCGTTCCGAGCGACAAATATTGTTGAATCTCGAATCACCGTGTCGTTATATTCACATGTATAGCGAAGGGTCGAGATGGAATGTGTATAAGAAATTAGTTGATAGCCGGGGGTTCGTATTATATATGGACGCCTTGGCGAGGGATTGTTTCTAGAAACTTTCTCATTTTTGATCGGTGTTTTGTCCGAGATGATGATGATGTATATATAGCTTGAGTCTCATGCTGACTGGGGGCTGTTACGTCGTTTCGTCGAGGACTTGCACTTACTGATGTGCGGCGCTAGTCGAAGTCAATCGACATGGCTAGTGCCACATGACGAGAGGCGAACGGGTTTGGCCATACCGGCAATCTCGTGGACCGATCGTATAAGCACGCAGTTCCCTGGTTGATCCTGCCAGTAGTCATATGCTTGTCTCAAAGATTAAGCCATGCATGTCTCAGTACAAGCCAAATTAAGGTGAAACCGCGAAAGGCTCATTAAATCAGTTATGGTTCCTTAGATCGTACCCACATTTACTTGGATAACTGTGGTAATTCTAGAGCTAATACATGCAAATAGAGCTCCGACCGGGAACGGAAGGAGCGCTTTTATTAGATCAAAACCAATAGGTGGCGGGTTCGCTCGTCATCGTACAATTTGGTGACTCTGAATAACTTTAAGCTGATCGCATGGTCTCGTACCGGCGACGCATCTTTCAAATGTCT
>NC_059508.1:34296145-34297439 GCF_914767665.1 Harmonia axyridis
TGCGACGCCCGTTACATTAGCGTTTTTATGCTCTTTCGGGATTGTCTGCGACGTTTGTCTCCGTCCGAATTTTTTACGATAATTGTCACTAGATTAGTACGCAAACTAGTTGAACCGAAGATTTTGCGCCGATCGACTGACGTATTGACCCTTCAGTGGGTCGTCTCAGTCATTGGAATGTCATTCTCGAGGAGGTTCGCAGTTGGCGTCTCGTATTTCGAGGGAAAGTCCATTGCGACTAGTACCGAGAAATCGAACATAAAAGATTACCCTGAACGGTGGATCACTTGGCTCGTGGGTCGATGAAGAACGCAGCTAATTGCGCGTCAACATGCGAACTGCAGGACACATGAACATCGACATTTCGAACGCACATTGCGGTCCTCGGACACTGTCCTCGGACCACTCCTGACTGAGGGTCGGTTCCATTACAAAGACTGCCCGGCCAGACGTTATGGCTTGACGAAGTGACGACGTAAAGGTCGTCTAACGTTGATCCTGTACCGAAGGTCATTTGGGCGAGTTGGACGGTTTGCCGCGTGACGATCAACGTTCTGTCGTTTCGACGCCTCGTGTGTTGGAATGATGAGGAGTTGTTTTCGTAACGCGCCGTCTTGAATTGCGAAAGCATATATTGTGGTGTCGTGGTATTGCTCGATCTGCGCCCATGACTGTAGACATGCGATCGTCGTGTCCGAGAAATCTGAACGACGTCCGATCGCTTTAATGTGCCAGTTGTCGCGCGTTGCGGATGAGCTTTCATGAGCGCACCCCCGAAACACCGAAGCACTTTGCTTGGATTCGCATGATCCGCCATACGGAGCAGGAGATAATAGACGCCTTTGAGTAGGCTAACTCCCTCGCGTAAGGTACGTGATTTTATGAGCCGCCAAAGGTTAGTTTCGGAACGTTTCGATGATTTGAACATACGACCTCAGGACAGGTGAGACTACCCGCTGAATTTAAGCATATTATTAAGCGGAGGAAAAGAAACTAACTAGGATTCCCTTAGTAGCGGCGAGCGAACAGGGATTAGCCCAGCACTGAATCCCGCGATCGTAACCGGTCGCCGGGAGATGTGGTGTTTGGAAGGATCCATTATCTGGCGAGTTCGCGGCGCGTTCAAGTCCATCTTGAATGGGGCCATCGCCCATAGAGGGTGCCAGGCCCGTAGCGACCGCTGCGGCTTGCTAGAGGATCTCTTCTTAGAGTCGGGTTGCTTGAGAGTGCAGCCCTAAGTGGGTGGTAAACTCCATCTAAGGCTAAATATAACCACGAGACCGATAGCGAACAA
>NC_059508.1:34297639-34302639 GCF_914767665.1 Harmonia axyridis
GATCAGGAGAAGAAAGTGACGCTGGGCTGACAGAACGACTCGCCTGACATGCGAATGACTCAGGCGCCAGTACCAGGCGGAAGCGCAATACGAAACTATAGGAAGAAAAATGCATTTGTAGAAGATGTCGAGTGAATGAGACTGATCACCTCCCAACGCGCGTCGAATACGAAATAATTTCGAAGCAACCGCCTGGGTCTTTTCACGCACGGCCTTAGCGTGAGGAATGAAAGTCAATCCAGAATCAACAATCACGCCCAGATACCTATGTTCTGAAGCCCAACGGAACGAACCAGCAGGGGATCGAATAGTGGGGGGGCGGTTCGGGTCAAGGGAACCCCTCAACATAACAGCAACTGACTTACCCTGTGAGACCGAAAGCCTGTTACGACCAAGCCACTCGAGTGTATGGTCGACAAGATGTTGTAGGGCGACTTCGAGTGAGCGCCTGCTATTGGCGCTGACGACCAGGACAAGATCATCCGCGTAAGCGATTGCGAGGCCCGACTCTCCCTCCAGAAGAAGAAGCAACTCGTCGAAAACAAGATTCCACAAAGAAGGACCCAAAATAGAACCCTGAGGGCAGCCTCTAGACAGAACTCGTCGTCGAAAAACTGAATGACGGGAGAAGATAACGTGACGGTTCGAAAGGTAACTGTGCAGGAGGCGCAGCTGATCGGGAGAGACACCCAAGTGCCGAGAACGACGAAGAATGGAAGGCCACCAAAGGCAGTCGAAAGCGCCATCTATGTCCAGGAACAGTGCAGCAGAGTACCTTTCCGGAGAATTTCGAGCAAACTCGACCAATTTGCGAACAGCGTCCTCAGTGGAGAGGCCAGGCCTAAACCCGAACTGCAGGGGGGAGGATTTGCAGGGATCAAGCAAGTCCCGCGAAAGGCGTGCAAGCATCAGACGCTCCAAGGTCTTCCCAAGAACAGGAAGAAGACTGATTGGACGATAGGACTTGGGGTCCCGAAGCGAGCGGTCCCCAGATTTGAGGAGAAGACAGATAGACGCCTCCTTCCAAACGTCAGGAAAATGGCCAACGAGCAGACAGCAGTTGTAGAGAGAGAGCAAGAGACCAGGGATCACCAACCAGGCTCTACGAAGAATAGAACCAGTTATCAAGTCCGGACCAGGGGCCCCACGGTCAGGGGTGGCGGCTATCGCCGCTCCAATCTCGTCAAGAGTGAAAGGTGTTATGGAATCTGCGAAAATGGTGTGATGACTCGACATTTCAGCACGCACACCAGCCTGATACGCGGAATCCCCAGACGGATCGTCCGGGGGAAAGAGTCGGTCTAAGATGACATCGACCGACTCTAAAGCATCCCTGGTAAAGGAACCATCGGGGCGACAGACGGAATGAGGGACCGCATGTCCAATAACCTTACCGGTGGAAATCCTATAAGCGACACCCCAAGGAGAGCTCTGCATGTCAGCCCTAACGAAGTTGGACCAGTTGTCATACTTAGCACGTCTAATGGCTAGAGTATACAAGTTTCTCGAAATCTTGAAGTCAGACAAACACCGAGAAATGACTGATGATGAAAGACCACGAGACCTTGCTCTCTGAAGGGCCTTCCGCTTATGATTGACAGCTGACTTCATCAAAGCTAGTTCATCCGTCCACCAGCCCACACGGAATGCACCCCTAGTAGAAACCGGGATCGAAAGACTTGCAGAATCGAAAATGGCCGAAGTGATGGAAACAGCCATACGCTCCACATCCTCCGAGGAGGTAGGAGAGAAAAAGAAGCCGTGGGTGCGGCGCTCCAACTCGGCATCAAAGAGCTCCCAGTCAGCCCGAGAATGAATAAATCGCGGCCTGCTAACCGCAGGCACGACCTGATATTGTCCAGAAATGCCAGGATCCAACACGAAGGAAATAGGGCGATGATCACCGACACCAAGTCCGTCATAGACGCGCCAGCGCCCGACACAGTCCGCCAGTGCTGAAGTAGCCAGGGTTACATCAATATTTGATTCACCGTTGGGTGACCAAAATGTGGAAGGTTGGCCATGCGTATTGCAAATAACAAGGCGATGGTGAGCGATGAAATCCTCGAGGGAAGAACCCCGAGAGTCTCGTGAGTTGGAAAACCAGAGGGGGGACTTGGCGTTCGAGTCCATGCAGATAATGAACTGAGAAGTGTTTAGGGACGAAATCATATGATCCAGCTTATTCAGAAAGATATCTATATCCTGATTGAATTGGCAATAAACGTTGAAGAGATGAAATCTACGTGAACCGAAAGTAATGAGAGCAGCGGTGATATGAGTATCGCAAAACTGGGAAAGAGCGAAAATCTCCAAAGCAGGATCAAGGACAACAATTACCGACATCGGAATCCCCCCCTTAGATGAGATTACAGAAGAACGCAGACCAAGGCACCTGAGTTCTCCGAAGGCGTGGTACGGTTCCTGGATAACCAGGATACCCGATGACCACTGCATCGCTAGTTGACAGACCGCGGAAGTGACGGACGCCGAGCGCTGGGCATTAATCTGAATGAACTTTAGAGTACTCATTGTTGATAGTCAATGAGACCCTTATATCTGGCAAGTTGCTTTAGGTAGGATGGACATTCCCTATTTGAGGTATCGTGAGTTACCGCTACACCGCCGCCGGCAGACTTACAGTTGACACAGCATGGCTGGGATGATTTGACAGGGCAATCTTTGAAGGAATGACCGCTTTCAGCACAAAAACCGCAACACTTTGGCCTCTTGCACAATCCTGATGAATGACCGAACTGCTGACAGTTGAAACATCTCATAATGTTGAAGTGATCGACCGCATGATGTGAGCCCACATCCAGGAAGACTCGACCACGACCAAGCAAAATGGAACGAAGAGATGCGGGAACACTGACCACGAAATGTTCTCTATCCAAGAACCTGGATTTAAGGCGAGTGACCAGCCTAATCTGAGGGCGAAAAGCAGATCTCAATTCCTCACTGTCAACATTTTTTGTGAGAAGATCATCAATGAAGCGCTCCTCGACGATAATCTTAGGAACATCGAAGATTTTAATGCGGGGCTGAATCTTTTTCGGATCGGAACAGCTAAGCGTCTCCGAGGAAGCGACCGATTTCCTGATTACCGAAACATCGGTCTCAGAGGAAGCATCGATAATGACAGAACCGCTACGCAGCTTTCTGACGCTGTGGATGCGAACAGACGGTGACTTTCGCAACATGGATGCCACTGTGGACTTGACCTCATCTGCATCACTCGATATGGTAGAATTTATGATGATCGAATGAGTTTTAGGTGGAACAGGGGGAGACGATCTTAGAAGAGAGGTGGCGGCTACAGAGGCAAAAGAACGAGGGGGAACAGCAGGATCAGCCGCTGACGCAGCTGGACCAGAGTCTCTCTCCTCGAGGCGGCCCTCCAAATAGGAAATCCTAGATTGAGCAGAAGAATAAAGCTGCTCCACACGGCGAAAAGAAGCGAGAACGATTTCAATCTGTGCCTTCGGGATCTTAGCGGCAGACGAAAACAAAGTGGCCTCTAAATACCTTCTAACCGACGACATGGAGTCCGCAGTAGACAAAGAAAGATCAGGCGGCAGAGGAGAAAGACGACCGGATGCCGAACTTGAAGGAGAAGGCAAAGTTGGAGAAGAGACAGCGCTAGTCGACTGGGGTGGAGGAATAACCAACTTAGACAGACCATGAGAAGATCCCTGCGCCTTAGCATGAGAATCAGAAGAAGCAGGAGCAGGAGAGCGTGCGGATATAGAGGGAGCACGATCCCTCGTGACGGGTTTTTTAGAAGTTTGTGACATAGTAAATCCCACGAGAAGGGTCGAAAGGGAGGTCACTGAATGGCAGTGCGCCCTTACCAAACAGAAGGCTAAATTTCCCACCGGGTGCGCCAGGTGCCCGGTGGTGAGAAAGTTAAGGACCGGACATCCCACCGGCCATGCATCTTATCGGCACCTATCTCACCTTAAGATTCGGGGTTTTTACAGAGGTTATCTCCTCTTTGAGCCGGGTGATTAAGCCAAGCTCCCCATCCTGCCTAAGACATGACTAGATCAGGACGGTATATACAAGGTGGCGAGCCACCAGGTCCTAGGGTACCTCGGGTTTGGCGATCCCCGTAATGAACACCCGAAGATGTTCATCCCCTGAGGGAAGTAGGTAGGGACAGTGAGAATCTCGTTAATCCATTCATGCGCGTCACTAATTAGATGACGAGGCATTTGGCTACCTTAAGAGAGTCATAGTTACTCCCGCCGTTTACCCGCGCTTTTTTGAATTTCTTCACGTTGACATTCAGAGCACTGGGCAGAAATCACATTGCGTCAACACCCGCTGGGGCCATCGCAATGCTTTGTTTTAATTAGACAGTCGGATTCTCCCAGTCCGTGCCAGTTCTGAGTTGATTGTTAGATGACGGCCGCAGAGATTACCCAGAGCACCCTTGCGAGCACTCACGGGGTCTCGAAGCTTGACGATTCCGCGGGAGGCCAAGACGCGGGACCGAGCTCGGATCAAACGTAACGCAAGCGAAACGCATCACCTCGCCCAGGCCCGGTACGTTAGCCGTGACCCACTTCCCCAACAAGCCCGACACGCCACAATCCTCAGAGCCAATCCTTATCCCGAAGTTACGGATCTAATTTGCCGACTTCCCTTACCTACATTATTCTATCGACTAGAGGCTCTTTACCTTGGAGACCAGCTGCGGATATGGGTACGAGCCGGCGCGACGCCTACACGTGGCCCTCTCCCGGATTTTCAAGGTCCGAGGAGAAGATCCGGACACCGCCGCAAATGCGGTGCTCTTCGCGTTCCAAACCATATCTCCCTGCTAGAGGATTCCATGGAACTCGAACGCTTATGCAGAAAAGAAAACTCTTCCCGGATCTCTCGACGGCGTCTCCGGGTCCTTTTGGGTTGCCCCGACGAACTCTCTTACGAGGGCCCGGTTTAATTTCGGTTCCGCTGCCGGGTTCCGGAATAGGAACCGGATTCCCTTTCGC
>NC_059508.1:34310139-34317639 GCF_914767665.1 Harmonia axyridis
GACTTTGGTCAAAATGTTCCGATACAAAATTTGAACCAAGATAGATACAGATATGATTCCTTCTTAAATATACGTTGATTATCGAACAGAATATGGTAAATATTTTGCGATGACCGAGGATTTCATGAATTTTTTTTTTTTTTCGAAAAAATTTTCTATTATCGGAATTTCCTCAAATTTCATTTGGTTGCCTCCTAATGCTTATTAAAAATGATAACCAACAATCAGAATCATTATTTATCATTTATTTCAATTTTTATAATGAAAAACGTTCACGTCCTTTCGCGCCTCTCGATCGTCGTTTACGTGATGCATCGGTCAGCCCTAGTTTACGTGGTGCATCGGTAAGATCGAGTTCACGTTCTGCATCGGTCTGCCCGAGTTTACGTGGTGCATCGGTAAGATCGAGATTACGTGGTGCATCGGTAAGATCGAGTTCACGTTCTGCATCGGTCTGCCTGAGTTTACGTGGTGCATCGGTATGATCGAGTTTACGTTCTGCATCGGTAAGATCCAGTTCACGTGGTGCATCGGTAAGATCGAGATTACGTGGTGCATCGGTAAGATCGAGTTTACGTGGTGCATCGGTAAGATCCAATTCGCGTTATTAATTATACAGCCGTTCGGTGGAACAAGTACTACACAAAAAGGGAAGTAATCCAATGTCACAACTGCCAGATGTGGGGACATGCCACGGCCAACTGCCATAGGACCCCAAACTGCCTCAAGTGCGCGGAAAATCACGCGACTCGCGAGTGCCCAAAATCTATGAATACGCCGGCAAAGTGCGCGAACTGTTTCGGGAGTCACCCCGCAAACAGTACCGAGTGCGCGATTTACGTGAACATCTGCAACCGCAGGGCGAGGAACGCCAAAACCGCCGCCCCTGCCGCCCCCAAAGTTTACCGCGAAGCTCCAATCCCGGCCGTGAATGTCTGGGAAGAAAGGAGAAAGGCCCAAGAGGCCAAACAAAAACCGGTAAGTGGCATGGCCAACCCCCAAACCACCCCCAAAACCCCAACTTCCCCCCCAACAAACAAAACTCATGACACAAATAACACAAATAACTTCCAAAACGCGTTTTACGAGCTGAAAAGCGAGTTCAACAGACTTAATCAATACGTGGACATACGACAACTACTGACAGACGTCAAAAGACTCAACCAGCAGCTGCAAAATGCAAGCCCCGCCGAAAGAAAGTACGTCATACTGGAATTCTTCCTCAATTTAAATGACTAAGTCATTAAAAATCGCGACTTGGAACGCGAATGGAGTCTCCCAAAAATTCCTGGAGATCTCCAATTTTCTAAATTACAACCAAATAGACATACTGACTATCAACGAGACAAAACTGAAAAACAACCACAAATTTTTCATTAAAGGATACCAGACATATAGGCAAGACAGACAAGACAACTCTGGATTCGGTGGAATCGCTATCCTAGTAAAGAACATTATCGCATCCACCATTTTGCCTACCATCAACTGCACAATAGAGAACGCTAGCGTCCAGATTGATGGCAACTTAATCATAACGGCGGTGTATAATAGCCCCAGTCGCAAATTCAGTACCAACTGCCTAAGATTCCTATTTTCTAGGAAAAATAAAGTAATAGTTCTAGGCGATCTAAATGCTAAACACGAAGAATGGAACTGCAACTGCAGAAACACCAATGGAAATCGTCTATTCAGTTTCCTTGAAGCTAATGATGACGTAATTTTGAACATCCCTAACGGACACACTCATTTTCCAGACAATGGAAAAGCTCCGAGTACTATCGATTTAATACTCACTAAGAATATTAACTTGAATAGTATCCCGGACGCGAGTTGTCAGTTAGGGTCCGATCATAATCCAGTGATCTTCTCGGTCAATTATAGCAGCGAAAGAAACCCAACAAAATTAGTGTACGACTATTCGAACGCTGATTGGGCAAAATTTCGTACAATATTAGATAGTAAAATAACTATCAACAATAAAATCGAAACTGCTTCCGACATCGAACGGGAAATTGAAAAGTTTACGAAGGCCCTCAAGTACGCCCGCGATAAAACAATTTCCAAAAAACCGAGAGCTGAAGTAGCAGAAAAACTACCAGCCCATATTATCGACTTGATCAAGTTCAGGAATAAAATCAGAAAAAGGTGGCAATCCCACCAAAGACAAGTCGATAAAACACTCTTAAACTCATACACCCGCGAAATCCGAAACCACATAAAAATTTTCCAGAACGAAAGATGGGAACAGAAAATCTCCAGGCTAAATTCTAATAACAAAGATCTCTGGAAAACAGTCAAATCCAGTATTCAAAAATTCTCCCAAGTTCCCATCTTGGTCCAAAATTCCGCGAATTACATCACCGATAAAGAAAAAGCGGACGTACTTGCGGAAAACTTCGAAACCGCTCACCACATATCCCAGACCGATAGTCCAGAACAAGCAGACATACGGAAAAGAGTGGAAGACTTTATAAATTCGAACCGCTTCGTAAAGCCCGAAAATCATCTATTAACAAATCCATCGGAAATACGGGACGAAATTAAAAAGCTTCCACTAAACAAAGCGCCAGGAAAGGACGAAGTGGACAATAGACTGATCCGGAACCTATCCAGAAAGGCCATAGTTCAACTGAACTACATCATAAACGCTGTATTCAAATTTCAACACTGGCCTAGCTGTTGGAAAACAGCAGTAGTAACCCCTATCCCCAAAGCCGGGAAAGTCACAACTTCTCCCGGCAACTACCGTCCGATCAGTCTACTGTCTAACCTCAGCAAGCTGACCGAGAAAATCCTGTTAGGAAAAATAAAACATGTAATGAAAAACAATAAAATTCGCGATGACCATCAATTTGGCTTCAAGGAAAAACACAGCTCGACACAGCAAATCTGCCGAATCGTAGTCGACGTAATAAATAGTTTCAATAATAAAAACCACACGGTCATGCTCCTCCTCGACATCGAAAAGGCGTTCGACAAAGTTTGGATAGAGGGGCTGACCTACAAATTAATAAAACTTAAATTCCCGAAATTCCTCATAAAGACCATTTACTCATATCTCAATAACAGAAAATTCATAGTACGCGTAGGGAATGAAACATCCGCGCCCAAAAATATAAAAGCAGGAATTGTGCAGGGATCAGTCCTTGGACCTAGATTATTCAATATCTACGTCCAGGATATCCCGAAACATAACAAAACAAAAATCGCCCTCTTCGCGGATGACACGGCCATATATGCCCACTCATCCAGCGCTGAAGACGCCAATCGCGAGCTGAAAAACCATCTCGAAGTACTTATCAATTACTTCGACAGATGGAAAATAAAACTGAATGAGACCAAAGCAGAGCAGATCGTGTTTAGCAGAAGACGGAATGAAAAAGTAATCTTAGACAAATTAAAAATCAATAATACGGAAATTGTTCCAAAAAGCTCCGTTAAGTACCTGGGCATTGAATTGGACGAAAGGCTAAATTTCCACCGCCATATCAAAGCACAAATCCATAAAGGATACGCCATCAAAAAGATACTGCATCCTCTATTGTGCAGTAAAAGTATGCTGAATGAAAAAAACAAATTGCTCATTTACAAAACATACATCCGGCCAGTAGTCACATACGCTGCGCCGGCATTTTGTCACCTTAGGCCCTTTCCAATAAGGCCCATTCAAAACCTTCAAAACAAAATCCTAAGATTGGCCTTGAGCAAGCCGTATTACACTAGGATATCCAAACTACATGAACTCGCGGATATTCCAACCATCCGCGAGTACCTAAACAAAGTATCTAGCGATTTCTACGAATTCCAGTGTAAATCCAACGCACTGACAAGACAAATTACGAAAACGCGACTCCACGCATCCCCTCACCCCCTCCCGTACCAATTCCTTCCCATATTCCTTAAACCTCCCTAAAAACCCACCCCAAACACCCAAAAACCCCTATGAAAACCGCCATCTTCCAAGACCGGCCATGTCACATACCGACATTTTGAAAAATATGTCTTGACGACGAATCACAACGAAAGGTAGCGGCAGCCAATGCGAATGGCGTATCCATCGCCCTGTTATCGTAACAACCAATCGGTCCTACGGGTACTAGACCCAACAGCGACACGAACGGTGCTACGAGAAATGGGGACTGGCCACGACTAGCAAATGGCGGCCGTTAGCTGAATTGAGAATCGCCGTTTAGCATAACGGGAACCCCTTCCCAGACATGTATATAAAATTGTATATAAAAATTTGTAAATGATAAAACTGTACATAACTGTATATATATCCCCAACCCACCCCCCATCCCTCCCCAAATTACTTATATCAGGTTTTTTATTCCTAAATTTTTCCTGAAAATCCCCTATTATAATAAAATAAATAAATATACGATATCAAACAAAAATTCCCAAACACCCTGAAATTACTTAAAAATTTTTTATTATATGTATATGAAATGTAACTGATAATACCAGAATTATCTGGTAGGAACTGTATATAAACCCTTATTGTTGATTAACATGGCCTATATAGGCACATATCTGTAACTATCACAAAGACAAATAAAGACCATTTGAATTGAATTGAATTGAATTGAACACTGAAGCCAAGCAGCGTCGGGCGCGGTTAGTACTTGGATGGGTGACCGCTTGGGAACACCGCGTGCTGTAAGCTTTTTTTTTACGTTCTGCATCGGTCTGCCGAGATAACGTGGTGCATCGGTATGATCGAGTTTACGTTCTGCATCGGTAAGATCGAGATTACGTGATGCATCGGTAAGATTGAGATTACGTGGTGCATCGGTAAGATCGAGTTTACGTGGTGCATCGGTAAGATCCAATTCACGTTCTGCATCGGTAAGATCCAGTTCACGTGGTGCATCGGTAAGATCGAGATTACGTGGTGCATCGGTAAGATCGAGTTTACGTGGTGCATCGGTAAGATCCAATTCACGTTCTGCATCGGTAAGATCCAGTTCACGTGGTGCATCGGTAAGATTGAGATTACGTGGTGCATCGGTAAGATCGAGTTTACGTGGTGCATCGGTAAGATCCAGTTCACGTTCTGCATCGGTAAGATCCAGTTCACGTGGTGCATCGGTAAGATTGAGATTACGTGGTGCATCGGTAAGATCGAGTTTACGTGGTGCATCGGTAAGATCCAATTCACGTTCTGCATCGGTAAGATCCAGTTCACGTGGTGCATCGGTAAGATCGAGATTACGTGGTGCATCGGTAAGATCGAGTTTACGTGGTGCATCGGTAAGATCCAATTCACGTTCTGCATCGGTAAGATCCAGTTCACGTGGTGCATCGGTAAGATTGAGATTACGTGGTGCATCGGTAAGATCCAGTTCACGTGGTGCATCGGTAAGATGGAGATTACGTGGTGCATCGGTAAGATCGAGATTACGTGGTGCATCGGTAAGATCTACTTTACGTTCTGCATCGGTCTGCCCTTGTTTACGTGGTGCATCGGTAAGATCGAGATTACGTGAAGCATCGGTATGATCGAGTTTACGTTCTGCATCGGTCTGCCCGATATTACGTGGTGCATCGGTCTGCCCTAGTTTACGTGGTGCATCGGTTTGGACTTAGAGATATATTTTCGACGTGAAAATGTTCCGATACAACTTTTGAACCAGGATAGTTAGAGAGATGATTTTTTCTGGGATGTACGTGGATCGGGGAATGGATTGTGGGAAATAACTTGCCATGACCGAGGTGTCCTCGAATTTTTTTTTTTTTCGAAAAAAATTTTCTGATTGTGGAATTTTCTCAAATTTGATTTGGTTGCCTCCTAATGTGTTCTAAAAGAGTAAATCAGTAATCGGAATCGAAAAATATTTTTCGGATTTTTTTTTTTTTCGAAAAAAATTTTCTGATCGTGGAATTTCCTCAAATTCGATTTGGTTGCCTTCTAATGTGTTTTTAAAGCGTAAATCAGTAATCAGAATCAATATTCATTGTCGACTTTAATTTTTATAAGGAAAAATGTTCACGTCCTTAAACGCCTCCCCATCATCAGCCCGAGTCCAAGTCGATGTCAGTCCCGAGCGGACGGTGTCAGATACTACCTATCGCCGAGGTCTGGACTTGGCGAGATATTACGACGTGAAATGTTCCGATACAACTTTTGAACCAGGATAGTTAGAGAGATGATTTCTTCTATGTTGTACGTTGATTGTGGAATGAAATACGGAAAATAACTCGCCATGACCGAGGTGATTACGATTTTTTTTTTTTTTCGAAAAAAATTTTCTGATCGTGGAATTTTCTCAAATTTGATTTGGTTGCCTCCTTATATGTTCTAGTAGCGATAATCAACAATCAGAATCAAAATCCATGGTCGGGTTTGATTTTTATAAGGAAAAATGTTCACGTCCTTTTTTACAACCCCGACTCATTGACGATGTTAGAACCGAGCCGGCGGTGTCAGATACGACCGATCGCCCCGGTCCCGATCGTCATTTACGTTGTGCATCGGTCTGCCCGAGATTACGTGGTGCATCGGTATGATCGAGTTTACGTGGTGCATCGGTAAGATCCAATTCACGTTCTGCATCGGTAAGATCCAATTCACGTTCTGCATCGGTAAGATCCAGTTCACGTGGTGCATCGGTAAGATGGAGATTACGTGGTGCATCGGTAAGATCGAGATTACGTGGTGCATCGGTAAGATCTACTTTACGTTCTGCATCGGTCTGCCCTTGTTTACGTGGTGCATCGGTAAGATCGAGATTACGTGAAGCATCGGTATGATCGAGTTTACGTTCTGCATCGGTCTGCCCGATATTACGTGGTGCATCGGTCTGCCCTAGTTTACGTGGTGCATCGGTTTGGACTTAGAGATATATTTTCGACGTGAAAATGTTCCGATACAACTTTTGAACCAGGATAGTTAGAGAGATGATTTTTTCTGGGATGTACGTGGATCGGGGAATGGATTGTGGGAAATAACTTGCCATGACCGAGGTGTCCTCGAATTTTTTTTTTTTTCGAAAAAAATTTTCTGATTGTGGAATTTTCTCAAATTTGATTTGGTTGCCTCCTAATGTGTTCTAAAAGAGTAAATCAGTAATCGGAATCGAAAAATATTTTTCGGATTTTTTTTTTTTTCGAAAAAAATTTTCTGATCGTGGAATTTCCTCAAATTCGATTTGGTTGCCTTCTAATGTGTTTTTAAAGCGTAAATCAGTAATCAGAATCAATATTCATTGTCGACTTTAATTTTTATAAGGAAAAATGTTCACGTCCTTAAACGCCTCCCCATCATCAGCCCGAGTCCAAGTCGATGTCAGTCCCGAGCGGACGGTGTCAGATACTACCTATCGCCGAGGTCTGGACTTGGCGAGATATTACGACGTGAAATGTTCCGATACAACTTTTGAACCAGGATAGTTAGAGAGATGATTTCTTCTATGTTGTACGTTGATTGTGGAATGAAATACGGAAAATAACTCGCCATGACCGAGGTGATTACGATTTTTTTTTTTTTTCGAAAAAAAT
>NC_059508.1:34322639-34325139 GCF_914767665.1 Harmonia axyridis
CCCTTGCGAGCACTCACGGGGTCTCGAAGCTTGACGATTCCGCGGGAGGCCAAGACGCGGGACCGAGCTCGGATCAAACGTAACGCAAGCGAAACGCATCACCTCGCCCAGGCCCGGTACGTTAGCCGTGACCCACTTCCCCAACAAGCCCGACACGCCACAATCCTCAGAGCCAATCCTTATCCCGAAGTTACGGATCTAATTTGCCGACTTCCCTTACCTACATTATTCTATCGACTAGAGGCTCTTTACCTTGGAGACCAGCTGCGGATATGGGTACGAGCCGGCGCGACGCCTACACGTGGCCCTCTCCCGGATTTTCAAGGTCCGAGGAGAAGATCCGGACACCGCCGCAAATGCGGTGCTCTTCGCGTTCCAAACCATATCTCCCTGCTAGAGGATTCCATGGAACTCGAACGCTTATGCAGAAAAGAAAACTCTTCCCGGATCTCTCGACGGCGTCTCCGGGTCCTTTTGGGTTGCCCCGACGAACTCTCTTACGAGGGCCCGGTTTAATTTCGGTTCCGCTGCCGGGTTCCGGAATAGGAACCGGATTCCCTTTCGCCCGACGGGCGTGCGTCACGCGTCAAGATGCATAGCATTTCTGCCACCACTTATAAACACGATTAACAACGCCACATCAACATCGGCTTTCGCCTAGGGCTTAGGATCGACTGACTCGTGTGCAACGGCTGTTCACACGAAACCCTTCTCCACCTCAGCTCTCCAGGGCCTCGCTGGAGTATTTGCTACTACCACCAAGATCTGCACCGAAGGCGGCTCCAGACGGCCTCACGGCCAGCCCTTCTGCGCTCACCTCCGCGACCCTCCTACTCATCAGGGCTTCATGACCGCCCCGAAGGGCGACCGCACATGCCACTGACGGCCGAGTATAAGCACGACGCTTCAGCGCCATCCATTTTCAGGGCTAGTAACTTCGGCAGGTGAGTTGTTACACACTCCTTGGCGGATTCCGACTTCCATGGCCACCGTCCTGCTGTCTTAAGTTACCAACGCCTTTCATGGTATCCCATAAGCGTCGATTTAGGCGCTTTAACTCGGCGTTTGGTTCATCCCACAGCGCCAGTTCTGCTTACCAAAAATGGCCCACTTGGCACTCTGATCCGAAATCTCGCGGCTTCACATTCAAGCAAGCCGGAGATCTCACCCATTTAAAGTTTGAGAATAGGTTGAGGTCGTTTCGACCCCAATGCCTCTAATCATTCGCTTTACCGGATGAGACTCGTATGCAACGAGCGCCAGCTATCCTGAGGGAAACTTCGGAGGGAACCAGCTACTAGATGGTTCGATTAGTCTTTCGCCCCTATACCCAGTTCCGACGATCGATTTGCACGTCAGAATCGCTACGGACCTCCATCAGGGTTTCCCCTGACTTCGTCCTGACCAGGCATAGTTCACCATCTTTCGGGTCCCAGCGTGTACGCTCTTGGTGCGCCTCCTCTCGCAATGAGAATGAGGCGCCCCGGGAATGCGGGTCAGTCATGGAGACCGACCATCTTCCCTTAGTTCACATAAAGTGAACCGTTACTTTCATTGCGCCTTTAGGTTTAGTGATTCCCAATGACTCGCGCACACGCTAGACTCCTTGGTCCGTGTTTCAAGACGGGTCCTGAAAGTACCCAAAGCAATAGCGTCGCTGATCGGCGTTTCAAGAGGTCTGTCCAAGAACACCGCGGCGAACAGTCGCAAACGGACGGAATCGGCACTAGGTCCGATCGCCATCACAATTCACATACTTGCCACGGGCCGGACGCGAACTAAGTCGCGGCCTCCCGCCATCAGTAAACCGTCGAGCGAGCTGTTCGGAAACCCAGTGTCCGTAAACATCGGAAAATCCGAGCTCACGGGCTACACTCGAGACCGTAGAACAGCACCCAACGGATCGCGACGACCTACTAGGGGAGAAGTGCACGCGTCCGAAGCCGGAGATGAACCGAAGGGAACAGCCAACGCGAACGTCGCCGTTTCCACAGTCAGTAAATCCCAACAACAGGCGCGAATGAATCTCCCCATTCGACCTTTCGGGTTTCTCAGGTTTACCCCTGAACGGTTTCACGTACTCTTGAACTCTCTCTTCAAAGTTCTTTTCAACTTTCCCTCACGGTACTTGTTCGCTATCGGTCTCGTAGTTATATTTAGCCTTAGATGGAGTTTACCACCCACTTAGGGCTGCACTCTCAAGCAACCCGACTCTAAGAAGAGATCCTCTAGCAAGCCGCAGCGGTCGCTACGGGCCTGGCACCCTCTATGGGCGATGGCCCCATTCAAGATGGACTTGAACGCGCCGCGAACTCGCCAGATAATGGATCCTTCCAAACACCACATCTCCCGGCGACCGGTTACGATCGCGGGATTCAGTGCTGGGCTAATCCCTGTTCGCTCGCCGCTACTAAGGGAATCCTAGTTAGTTTCTTTTCCTCCGCTTAATAATATGCTTAAATTCAGCGGGTAGTCTCACCTGTCCTGAGGTCGTATGTTC
>NC_059508.1:34330139-34337639 GCF_914767665.1 Harmonia axyridis
TCCCGATCGATCCGACCCACCGAGGCCGTCTCGACCGTCCGCTGCGCCTACTAGGGCCGATTTCTTCGGACTCCGATCAGAAAATATACCGATGCATGTCGTTAACACCTAGTCCGCCTCGTCCGATCTATCTAAACAGTCTCGACGCACCCAACACTCTTTCAAAGTCGGATTACTCGGACTCAATCTGAAAATGGACCGATGCATGACGTCAACACTTAGCCCGCCTCGTCTGATCTATCTAAGCCATCTCGACCCACCCAACACGCCTTCCAAGTCGGATCACTCGGACTTCGATCTGAAAATCTCCGGACTCATTTTTATGAATATCCCCAGTCAGTAAGAACGTTATTTCGCCAATATATACCAACAATAAACCATATTCCAATAGCTGAACCAAAAATATAATTCCCGATCCAAACGTTCTGCATCGCCCAACGCGACCACCTTCCCTATATATGTCAGGAGAGCACAGGGTTCCCCTCCAGACAACACTTACGCTCTATCCCCGACTCTCGGTCGATCGATAGGCCAGGTCAGCGGTGTCTGTTTCGGCCGAAGCTCGGACTTTGGTCAAAATGTTCCGATACAAAATTTGAACCAAGATAGATACAGATATGATTCCTTCTTAAATATACGTTGATTATCGAACAGAATATGGTAAATATTTTGCGATGACCGAGGATTTCATGAATTTTTTTTTTTTTTCGAAAAAATTTTCTATTATCGGAATTTCCTCAAATTTCATTTGGTTGCCTCCTAATGCTTATTAAAAATGATAACCAACAATCAGAATCATTATTTATCATTTATTTCAATTTTTATAATGAAAAACGTTCACGTCCTTTCGCGCCTCTCGATCGTCGTTTACGTGATGCATCGGTCAGCCCTAGTTTACGTGGTGCATCGGTAAGATCGAGTTCACGTTCTGCATCGGTCTGCCCGAGTTTACGTGGTGCATCGGTAAGATCGAGATTACGTGGTGCATCGGTAAGATCGAGTTCACGTTCTGCATCGGTCTGCCTGAGTTTACGTGGTGCATCGGTATGATCGAGTTTACGTTCTGCATCGGTGTGATCTAGTTTACGTTGTGCATCGGTAAGATCGAGATTACGTGAAGCATCGGTATGATCGAGTTTACGTTCTGCATCGGTCTGGACTCTGAGATATATTTTCGACGTGAAAATGTTCCGATACAACTTTTGAACCAGGATAGTTAGAGAGATGATTTTTTCTGGGATGTACGTTGATTGGGGAATGGATTGTGGAAAATAACTTGCCATGACCGAGGTGTTCTCGAATTTTTTTTTTTTTTCGAAAAATATTTTCTGATTTTGGATTTCACTCAAATTTGATTTCGTTGCCTTCTAATGTGTTCTAAAAGAGTAAATCAGTAATCAGAATCGAAAAATATTTTTCGGATTTTTTTTTTTTTGAAAAAAAATTTTCTGATTTTGGAATTTCCTCAAATTTGATTTGGTTGCCTTCTAATGTGTTTTTAAAGCGTAAATCAGTAATCAGAATCAATATTCATTGTCGACTTTAATTTTTATAAGGAAAAATGTTCACGTCCTTAAACGCCTCCCCATCATTAGCCCGAGTCCAAGTCGATGTCAGTCCCGAGCGGACGGTGTCAGATACTACCTATCGCCCCGGTCTGGACTTGGCGAGGTATTTCGACGTGAAATGTTCCGATACAACTTTTGAACCAGGATAGTTAGAGAGATGATTTCTTCTATGTTGTACGTTGATTGTGGAATGGATTGTGGGAAATAACTTGCCATGACCCAGGTGTTCTTGAATTTTTTTTTTTTTCGAAAAAAATTTTCTGATCTTGAAATTTCCTCAAATCTGATTGCGTTGCCTTCTAATGTGTACTAAAAGAGTAAATCAGTAATCAGAATCAATATTCATTGTCGACTTTAATTTTTATAAGGAAAAATGTTCACGTCCTTAAACGCCTCTCCATCGTTACCCCGACTCCAAGACGATGTTAGACCGGAGCGGACGGTGTCAAATGCGACCGATCTCCCCGGTCTGGACTTAGCGAGATATTCCGACGTGAAATGTTCCGATACAAAAATTTAACTGTGATAGTTAGAGAGATGGTTCCTTTTGTGATGTACGTTGATTGTGTAATAGAATATGGAAATAAACTTGAGATGACCGAGGTCTTCTGGGATTTTTTTTTTTTTTCGAAAAATATTTTTCGATTTCGGAAATCCCTCAAATTTCATTGAGATATGTCCTAATGTGTTCTTAAAACTTAAATCAACAATCAGAATTAATATCCAAAAGTTATTTCATTTTTTATAAGGAAAAACGTTCACGTCCTTTCCGCTCCCAAAAAGTGAGATATCATAGAAAATATCGCTATATTTGTTGTTTACGGCCATACCACGCTGAAATTGCCAGTTCTCGTCAGAACACTGAAGCCAAGCAGCGTCGGGCGCGGTTAGTACTTGGATGGGTGACCGCTTGGGAACACCGCGTGCTGTAAGCTTTTTTTTTACGTTCTGCATCGGTCTGCCGAGATAACGTGGTGCATCGGTATGATCGAGTTTACGTTCTGCATCGGTAAGATCGAGATTACGTGATGCATCGGTAAGATTGAGATTACGTGGTGCATCGGTAAGATCGAGTTTACGTGGTGCATCGGTAAGATCCAATTCACGTTCTGCATCGGTAAGATCCAGTTCACGTGGTGCATCGGTAAGATCGAGATTACGTGGTGCATCGGTAAGATCGAGTTTACGTGGTGCATCGGTAAGATCCAATTCACGTTCTGCATCGGTAAGATCCAGTTCACGTGGTGCATCGGTAAGATTGAGATTACGTGGTGCATCGGTAAGATCGAGTTTACGTGGTGCATCGGTAAGATCCAATTCACGTTCTGCATCGGTAAGATCCAGTTCACGTGGTGCATCGGTAAGATTGAGATTACGTGGTGCATCGGTAAGATCGAGTTTACGTGGTGCATCGGTAAGATCCAATTCACGTTCTGCATCGGTAAGATCCAGTTCACGTGGTGCATCGGTAAGATCGAGATTACGTGGTGCATCGGTAAGATCGAGTTTACGTGGTGCATCGGTAAGATCCAATTCACGTTCTGCATCGGTAAGATCCAGTTCACGTGGTGCATCGGTAAGATTGAGATTACGTGGTGCATCGGTAAGATCCAGTTCACGTGGTGCATCGGTAAGATGGAGATTACGTGGTGCATCGGTAAGATCGAGATTACGTGGTGCATCGGTAAGATCTACTTTACGTTCTGCATCGGTCTGCCCTTGTTTACGTGGTGCATCGGTAAGATCGAGATTACGTGAAGCATCGGTATGATCGAGTTTACGTTCTGCATCGGTCTGCCCGATATTACGTGGTGCATCGGTCTGCCCTAGTTTACGTGGTGCATCGGTTTGGACTTAGAGATATATTTTCGACGTGAAAATGTTCCGATACAACTTTTGAACCAGGATAGTTAGAGAGATGATTTTTTCTGGGATGTACGTGGATCGGGGAATGGATTGTGGGAAATAACTTGCCATGACCGAGGTGTCCTCGAATTTTTTTTTTTTTCGAAAAAAATTTTCTGATTGTGGAATTTTCTCAAATTTGATTTGGTTGCCTCCTAATGTGTTCTAAAAGAGTAAATCAGTAATCGGAATCGAAAAATATTTTTCGGATTTTTTTTTTTTTCGAAAAAAATTTTCTGATCGTGGAATTTCCTCAAATTCGATTTGGTTGCCTTCTAATGTGTTTTTAAAGCGTAAATCAGTAATCAGAATCAATATTCATTGTCGACTTTAATTTTTATAAGGAAAAATGTTCACGTCCTTAAACGCCTCCCCATCATCAGCCCGAGTCCAAGTCGATGTCAGTCCCGAGCGGACGGTGTCAGATACTACCTATCGCCGAGGTCTGGACTTGGCGAGATATTACGACGTGAAATGTTCCGATACAACTTTTGAACCAGGATAGTTAGAGAGATGATTTCTTCTATGTTGTACGTTGATTGTGGAATGAAATACGGAAAATAACTCGCCATGACCGAGGTGATTACGATTTTTTTTTTTTTTCGAAAAAAATTTTCTGATCGTGGAATTTTCTCAAATTTGATTTGGTTGCCTCCTTATATGTTCTAGTAGCGATAATCAACAATCAGAATCAAAATCCATGGTCGGGTTTGATTTTTATAAGGAAAAATGTTCACGTCCTTTTTTACAACCCCGACTCATTGACGATGTTAGAACCGAGCCGGCGGTGTCAGATACGACCGATCGCCCCGGTCCCGATCGTCATTTACGTTGTGCATCGGTCTGCCCGAGATTACGTGGTGCATCGGTATGATCGAGTTTACGTGGTGCATCGGTAAGATCCAATTCACGTTCTGCATCGGTAAGATCCAATTCACGTTCTGCATCGGTAAGATCCAGTTCACGTGGTGCATCGGTAAGATGGAGATTACGTGGTGCATCGGTAAGATCGAGATTACGTGGTGCATCGGTAAGATCTACTTTACGTTCTGCATCGGTCTGCCCTTGTTTACGTGGTGCATCGGTAAGATCGAGATTACGTGAAGCATCGGTATGATCGAGTTTACGTTCTGCATCGGTCTGCCCGATATTACGTGGTGCATCGGTCTGCCCTAGTTTACGTGGTGCATCGGTTTGGACTTAGAGATATATTTTCGACGTGAAAATGTTCCGATACAACTTTTGAACCAGGATAGTTAGAGAGATGATTTTTTCTGGGATGTACGTGGATCGGGGAATGGATTGTGGGAAATAACTTGCCATGACCGAGGTGTCCTCGAATTTTTTTTTTTTTCGAAAAAAATTTTCTGATTGTGGAATTTTCTCAAATTTGATTTGGTTGCCTCCTAATGTGTTCTAAAAGAGTAAATCAGTAATCGGAATCGAAAAATATTTTTCGGATTTTTTTTTTTTTCGAAAAAAATTTTCTGATCGTGGAATTTCCTCAAATTCGATTTGGTTGCCTTCTAATGTGTTTTTAAAGCGTAAATCAGTAATCAGAATCAATATTCATTGTCGACTTTAATTTTTATAAGGAAAAATGTTCACGTCCTTAAACGCCTCCCCATCATCAGCCCGAGTCCAAGTCGATGTCAGTCCCGAGCGGACGGTGTCAGATACTACCTATCGCCGAGGTCTGGACTTGGCGAGATATTACGACGTGAAATGTTCCGATACAACTTTTGAACCAGGATAGTTAGAGAGATGATTTCTTCTATGTTGTACGTTGATTGTGGAATGAAATACGGAAAATAACTCGCCATGACCGAGGTGATTACGATTTTTTTTTTTTTTCGAAAAAAATTTTCTGATCGTGGAATTTTCTCAAATTTGATTTGGTTGCCTCCTTATATGTTCTAGTAGCGATAATCAACAATCAGAATCAAAATCCATGGTCGGGTTTGATTTTTATAAGGAAAAATGTTCACGTCCTTTTTTACAACCCCGACTCATTGACGATGTTAGAACCGAGCCGGCGGTGTCAGATACGACCGATCGCCCCGGTCCCGATCGTCATTTACGTTGTGCATCGGTCTGCCCGAGATTACGTGGTGCATCGGTATGATCGAGTTTACGTGGTGCATCGGTAAGATCCAATTCACGTTCTGCATCGGTAAGATCCAATTCACGTTCTGCATCGGTAAGATCCAGTTCACGTGGTGCATCGGTAAGATGGAGATTACGTGGTGCATCGGTAAGATCGAGATTACGTGGTGCATCGGTAAGATCTACTTTACGTTCTGCATCGGTCTGCCCTTGTTTACGTGGTGCATCGGTAAGATCGAGATTACGTGAAGCATCGGTATGATCGAGTTTACGTTCTGCATCGGTCTGCCCGATATTACGTGGTGCATCGGTCTGCCCTAGTTTACGTGGTGCATCGGTTTGGACTTAGAGATATATTTTCGACGTGAAAATGTTCCGATACAACTTTTGAACCAGGATAGTTAGAGAGATGATTTTTTCTGGGATGTACGTGGATCGGGGAATGGATTGTGGGAAATAACTTGCCATGACCGAGGTGTCCTCGAATTTTTTTTTTTTTCGAAAAAAATTTTCTGATTGTGGAATTTTCTCAAATTTGATTTGGTTGCCTCCTAATGTGTTCTAAAAGAGTAAATCAGTAATCGGAATCGAAAAATATTTTTCGGATTTTTTTTTTTTTCGAAAAAAATTTTCTGATCGTGGAATTTCCTCAAATTCGATTTGGTTGCCTTCTAATGTGTTTTTAAAGCGTAAATCAGTAATCAGAATCAATATTCATTGTCGACTTTAATTTTTATAAGGAAAAATGTTCACGTCCTTAAACGCCTCCCCATCATCAGCCCGAGTCCAAGTCGATGTCAGTCCCGAGCGGACGGTGTCAGATACTACCTATCGCCGAGGTCTGGACTTGGCGAGATATTACGACGTGAAATGTTCCGATACAACTTTTGAACCAGGATAGTTAGAGAGATGATTTCTTCTATGTTGTACGTTGATTGTGGAATGAAATACGTAAAATAACTCGCCATGACCGAGGTGATTACGATTTTTTTTTTTTTTCGAAAAAAATTTTCTGATCGTGGAATTTTCTCAAATTTGATTTGGTTGCCTCCTTATATGTTCTAGTAGCGATAATCAACAATCAGAATCAAAATCCATGGTCGGGTTTGATTTTTATAAGGAAAAATGTTCACGTCCTTTTTTACAACCCCGACTCATTGACGATGTTAGAACCGAGCCGGCGGTGTCAGATACGACCGATCGCCCCGGTCCCGATCGTCATTTACGTTGTGCATCGGTCTGCCCGAGATTACGTGGTGCATCGGTATGATCGAGTTTACGTGGTGCATCGGTAAGATCCAATTCACGTTCTGCATCGGTAAGATCCAATTCACGTTCTGCATCGGTAAGATCCAGTTCACGTGGTGCATCGGTAAGATGGAGATTACGTGGTGCATCGGTAAGATCGAGATTACGTGGTGCATCGGTAAGATCTACTTTACGTTCTGCATCGGTCTGCCCTTGTTTACGTGGTGCATCGGTAAGATCGAGATTACGTGAAGCATCGGTATGATCGAGTTTACGTTCTGCATCGGTCTGCCCGATATTACGTGGTGCATCGGTCTGCCCTAGTTTACGTGGTGCATCGGTTTGGACTTAGAGATATATTTTCGACGTGAAAATGTTCCGATACAACTTTTGAACCAGGATAGTTAGAGAGATGATTTTTTCTGGGATGTACGTGGATCGGGGAATGGATTGTGGGAAATAACTTGCCATGACCGAGGTGTCCTCGAATTTTTTTTTTTTTCGAAAAAAATTTTCTGATTGTGGAATTTTCTCAAATTTGATTTGGTTGCCTCCTAATGTGTTCTAAAAGAGTAAATCAGTAATCGGAATCGAAAAATATTTTTCGGATTTTTTTTTTTTTCGAAAAAAATTTTCTGATCGTGGAATTTCCTCAAATTCGATTTGGTTGCCT
>NC_059508.1:34342639-34345139 GCF_914767665.1 Harmonia axyridis
ACATGTCGGGTTTATTTAGTATACCCCTTGTGTCCCGTATATGTGGTTCCTCCTCGACTGTCCAATCCTTGCTCCGTGCCATGTTGACTATCCGCCTGACCACAAAATCATGGCGGTTTATTCTCTTTGTGTGTCCGAGTGGACATTTCTGCAATATATGGCACAAAGATTCCACCCTTCCACAACCAGCTCGACACATCTTAGCCTCCCTAGGGCCATAAGGAAGTCCCTTGGTGGGGAGGGTGTTGGTCCTCAATTTTATGGCGGCTATAAAGTCTCTCCCCGACCACATGGGAGGGGGGTTATCGATGAAAAAATTAGCGGCGCTGTTATTCTCCGCTTGTTTTGTTCCGCCGCCATAAAATGATTGTTCCAGCCTGTCTGCATTACTCCTATCTATTTCTCTCTTGGTGGAAGCGTTGCCAGGCATCATCCTCATGATTTTTATTAGACATGAATCGTCAGTCTCCAAGAGTCTCCTGAACAAGGGACAGGTGTTTCTTGTTTTGTTTAGCCTACCTAACATTATGATTGGAATTTTCCTTGCAAAGGAGAAGAGACCCAGGCCACCCATACTCACGGGAGTATATAACGATTCGTCTATGATGTGCGTCGGCAATTTGAGAATTTTTTTGAAGCATCTTCTTACCATTCTGTCGGCCTTCTTTAAAATCTTGATATTAATGGACGGTGACTGGAGCGAGTGAATATAGCGAGGGATGAGGTATTGCTTTATCAAAATCACTTTTTGTTGGGGCTTTAGGGGAGCACTCATCACCCTGGATAGCTGGTCATCTAGGGCAGTCAGGTTGCAGGGGGTAGCTCCAGCGTGGGTATAATGGTGACCCAGATATTTAAATGTTTCTGTAACAGACTTGATCGGTGGTATCGGCTTTCCGTCCACGTAGAATTTAGGGGTTGGGTGGAGGTATAATTTCTTCTTAGAAGGTACAACTGCTAGTGTCAGAGAGGTGCACTTTTCGGGGTTCAGCGTGAGAGACCGGTCATCGAAGAATCTACATGCGTACCTAAGGAGAAACTGTGCGTCCTTGGTATTTTCGGCCATTAGGAGGAGATCGTCAGCGTACCCCAAGACTGACAGGTTAGTCTCGCCAATCTGGATACCCTTCCTGATCTTCAGCGAGGTCATTAGTTCGTCCAGGACCATATTGAAAAGAATCGGCGATAGAGGGTCACCCTGTTTAACACCTCTACATATGTTCACTGAACCGACCTCCATCCCCGCACAAAATATAGTGGTCTTCTGGTCTTCGAAGTTAGCCATTATGTATCTCGACGTGCCCTCATCCACTCCGAACCTCCGCAGCGCTCTCAGGATGGACGAGTGAGAGACGCTGTCAAATGCCTTCCTTAAGTCCAAGGTTATCAGAGTTGCTGGTTTTCCTGATTTCCTTCTACCCTTTATGATTGTCTGAAGGGTGATGTTATTAGCGAAACATCCGTCTACGCTAGTGAATCCTCTCTGACACTCATCCAAGCCAACCGCCCCAGATAGTCTCTTTGCCATTATTTTATTGATAGTCCTCAGGAGAATAGATGTAACAGCAATCGGGCGCCAGTTATTAACGTTCTTCCGGTCTTGATCTCCCTTTGGGATCAAGACCGTTCTGCTGGTGCGCAGCATCTTCGGGACATAACCAGACAGCAGCATCAGGTTGAATAAAAACTCTAAGATGGGCACCGGGATCCTTCTGAGACGCGCAGAGTCTATGCCGTCCGGGCCAGCTGATGTGTTGCCGAATTCCTTGATCGTCTCTAAGATGGTAGTAGAGACGATGGGACTGTAAATCTTACATTGATCGACTTTAGCATCGGTTATTCGAGCGCTGTCTACTGGTGGTCTCGTCTCAAAAATTCTCCTGTACTCATGCAATATATCCTCACCCCTAGGGGTGTCCGCTTGCGAGCCGGAATGCTCGCCGTCCAGAACCTCCCTCGCCAACTGCTTTCTGTTTAAGAGAGTCATAGTTACTCCCGCCGTTTACCCGCGCTTTTTTGAATTTCTTCACGTTGACATTCAGAGCACTGGGCAGAAATCACATTGCGTCAACACCCGCTGGGGCCATCGCAATGCTTTGTTTTAATTAGACAGTCGGATTCTCCCAGTCCGTGCCAGTTCTGAGTTGATTGTTAGATGACGGCCGCAGAGATTACCCAGAGCACCCTTGCGAGCACTCACGGGGTCTCGAAGCTTGACGATTCCGCGGGAGGCCAAGACGCGGGACCGAGCTCGGATCAAACGTAACGCAAGCGAAACGCATCACCTCGCCCAGGCCCGGTACGTTAGCCGTGACCCACTTCCCCAACAAGCCCGACACGCCACAATCCTCAGAGCCAATCCTTATCCCGAAGTTACGGATCTAATTTGCCGACTTCCCTTACCTACATTATTCTATCGACTAGAGGCTCTTTACCTTGGAGACCAGCTGCGGATATGGGTACGAGCCGGCGCGACGCCTACACGTGGCCCTCTCCCGGA
>NC_059508.1:34352639-34357639 GCF_914767665.1 Harmonia axyridis
TTTTTATGAATATCCCCAGTCAGTAAGAACGTTATTTCGCCAATATATACCAACAATAAACCATATTCCAATAGCTGAACCAAAAATATAATTCCCGATCCAAACGTTCTGCATCGCCCAACGCGACCACCTTCCCTATATATGTCAGGAGAGCACAGGGTTCCCCTCCAGACAACACTTACGCTCTATCCCCGACTCTCGGTCGATCGATAGGCCAGGTCAGCGGTGTCTGTTTCGGCCGAAGCTCGGACTTTGGTCAAAATGTTCCGATACAAAATTTGAACCAAGATAGATACAGATATGATTCCTTCTTAAATATACGTTGATTATCGAACAGAATATGGTAAATATTTTGCGATGACCGAGGATTTCATGAATTTTTTTTTTTTTTCGAAAAAATTTTCTATTATCGGAATTTCCTCAAATTTCATTTGGTTGCCTCCTAATGCTTATTAAAAATGATAACCAACAATCAGAATCATTATTTATCATTTATTTCAATTTTTATAATGAAAAACGTTCACGTCCTTTCGCGCCTCTCGATCGTCGTTTACGTGATGCATCGGTCAGCCCTAGTTTACGTGGTGCATCGGTAAGATCGAGTTCACGTTCTGCATCGGTCTGCCCGAGTTTACGTGGTGCATCGGTAAGATCGAGATTACGTGGTGCATCGGTAAGATCGAGTTCACGTTCTGCATCGGTCTGCCTGAGTTTACGTGGTGCATCGGTATGATCGAGTTTACGTTCTGCATCGGTGTGATCTAGTTTACGTTGTGCATCGGTAAGATCGAGATTACGTGAAGCATCGGTATGATCGAGTTTACGTTCTGCATCGGTCTGGACTCTGAGATATATTTTCGACGTGAAAATGTTCCGATACAACTTTTGAACCAGGATAGTTAGAGAGATGATTTTTTCTGGGATGTACGTTGATTGGGGAATGGATTGTGGAAAATAACTTGCCATGACCGAGGTGTTCTCGAATTTTTTTTTTTTTTCGAAAAATATTTTCTGATTTTGGATTTCACTCAAATTTGATTTCGTTGCCTTCTAATGTGTTCTAAAAGAGTAAATCAGTAATCAGAATCGAAAAATATTTTTCGGATTTTTTTTTTTTTGAAAAAAAATTTTCTGATTTTGGAATTTCCTCAAATTTGATTTGGTTGCCTTCTAATGTGTTTTTAAAGCGTAAATCAGTAATCAGAATCAATATTCATTGTCGACTTTAATTTTTATAAGGAAAAATGTTCACGTCCTTAAACGCCTCCCCATCATTAGCCCGAGTCCAAGTCGATGTCAGTCCCGAGCGGACGGTGTCAGATACTACCTATCGCCCCGGTCTGGACTTGGCGAGGTATTTCGACGTGAAATGTTCCGATACAACTTTTGAACCAGGATAGTTAGAGAGATGATTTCTTCTATGTTGTACGTTGATTGTGGAATGGATTGTGGGAAATAACTTGCCATGACCCAGGTGTTCTTGAATTTTTTTTTTTTTCGAAAAAAATTTTCTGATCTTGAAATTTCCTCAAATCTGATTGCGTTGCCTTCTAATGTGTACTAAAAGAGTAAATCAGTAATCAGAATCAATATTCATTGTCGACTTTAATTTTTATAAGGAAAAATGTTCACGTCCTTAAACGCCTCTCCATCGTTACCCCGACTCCAAGACGATGTTAGACCGGAGCGGACGGTGTCAAATGCGACCGATCTCCCCGGTCTGGACTTAGCGAGATATTCCGACGTGAAATGTTCCGATACAAAAATTTAACTGTGATAGTTAGAGAGATGGTTCCTTTTGTGATGTACGTTGATTGTGTAATAGAATATGGAAATAAACTTGAGATGACCGAGGTCTTCTGGGATTTTTTTTTTTTTTCGAAAAATATTTTTCGATTTCGGAAATCCCTCAAATTTCATTGAGATATGTCCTAATGTGTTCTTAAAACTTAAATCAACAATCAGAATTAATATCCAAAAGTTATTTCATTTTTTATAAGGAAAAACGTTCACGTCCTTTCCGCTCCCAAAAAGTGAGATATCATAGAAAATATCGCTATATTTGTTGTTTACGGCCATACCACGCTGAAATTGCCAGTTCTCGTCAGAACACTGAAGCCAAGCAGCGTCGGGCGCGGTTAGTACTTGGATGGGTGACCGCTTGGGAACACCGCGTGCTGTAAGCTTTTTTTTTACGTTCTGCATCGGTCTGCCGAGATAACGTGGTGCATCGGTATGATCGAGTTTACGTTCTGCATCGGTAAGATCGAGATTACGTGATGCATCGGTAAGATTGAGATTACGTGGTGCATCGGTAAGATCGAGTTTACGTGGTGCATCGGTAAGATCCAATTCACGTTCTGCATCGGTAAGATCCAGTTCACGTGGTGCATCGGTAAGATCGAGATTACGTGGTGCATCGGTAAGATCGAGTTTACGTGGTGCATCGGTAAGATCCAATTCACGTTCTGCATCGGTAAGATCCAGTTCACGTGGTGCATCGGTAAGATTGAGATTACGTGGTGCATCGGTAAGATCGAGTTTACGTGGTGCATCGGTAAGATCCAATTCACGTTCTGCATCGGTAAGATCCAGTTCACGTGGTGCATCGGTAAGATTGAGATTACGTGGTGCATCGGTAAGATCGAGTTTACGTGGTGCATCGGTAAGATCCAATTCACGTTCTGCATCGGTAAGATCCAGTTCACGTGGTGCATCGGTAAGATCGAGATTACGTGGTGCATCGGTAAGATCGAGTTTACGTGGTGCATCGGTAAGATCCAATTCACGTTCTGCATCGGTAAGATCCAGTTCACGTGGTGCATCGGTAAGATTGAGATTACGTGGTGCATCGGTAAGATCCAGTTCACGTGGTGCATCGGTAAGATGGAGATTACGTGGTGCATCGGTAAGATCGAGATTACGTGGTGCATCGGTAAGATCTACTTTACGTTCTGCATCGGTCTGCCCTTGTTTACGTGGTGCATCGGTAAGATCGAGATTACGTGAAGCATCGGTATGATCGAGTTTACGTTCTGCATCGGTCTGCCCGATATTACGTGGTGCATCGGTCTGCCCTAGTTTACGTGGTGCATCGGTTTGGACTTAGAGATATATTTTCGACGTGAAAATGTTCCGATACAACTTTTGAACCAGGATAGTTAGAGAGATGATTTTTTCTGGGATGTACGTGGATCGGGGAATGGATTGTGGGAAATAACTTGCCATGACCGAGGTGTCCTCGAATTTTTTTTTTTTTCGAAAAAAATTTTCTGATTGTGGAATTTTCTCAAATTTGATTTGGTTGCCTCCTAATGTGTTCTAAAAGAGTAAATCAGTAATCGGAATCGAAAAATATTTTTCGGATTTTTTTTTTTTTCGAAAAAAATTTTCTGATCGTGGAATTTCCTCAAATTCGATTTGGTTGCCTTCTAATGTGTTTTTAAAGCGTAAATCAGTAATCAGAATCAATATTCATTGTCGACTTTAATTTTTATAAGGAAAAATGTTCACGTCCTTAAACGCCTCCCCATCATCAGCCCGAGTCCAAGTCGATGTCAGTCCCGAGCGGACGGTGTCAGATACTACCTATCGCCGAGGTCTGGACTTGGCGAGATATTACGACGTGAAATGTTCCGATACAACTTTTGAACCAGGATAGTTAGAGAGATGATTTCTTCTATGTTGTACGTTGATTGTGGAATGAAATACGGAAAATAACTCGCCATGACCGAGGTGATTACGATTTTTTTTTTTTTTCGAAAAAAATTTTCTGATCGTGGAATTTTCTCAAATTTGATTTGGTTGCCTCCTTATATGTTCTAGTAGCGATAATCAACAATCAGAATCAAAATCCATGGTCGGGTTTGATTTTTATAAGGAAAAATGTTCACGTCCTTTTTTACAACCCCGACTCATTGACGATGTTAGAACCGAGCCGGCGGTGTCAGATACGACCGATCGCCCCGGTCCCGATCGTCATTTACGTTGTGCATCGGTCTGCCCGAGATTACGTGGTGCATCGGTCTGGACTTAGAGATATATTTTCGACGTGAAAATGTTCCGATACAACTTTTGAACTAGGATAGTTAGAGAGATGATTTTTTCTGGGATGTACGTTGATTGGGGAATGGATTGTGGGAAATAACTTGCCATGACCGAGGTGTTCTCGAATTTTTTTTTTTTTTTCGAAAAAAATTTTCTGATTGTGGAATTTTCTCAAATTTGATTTGGTTGCCTCCTAATGTGTTCTAATAGCGATAATCAACAATCAGAATCAAAATCCATGGTCGGGTTTGATTTTTATAAGGAATAATGTTCACGTCCTTTTTCGCCTATGTTCTTTTTCGACGTGAAAAGTTCCGATACAACTTTTGAACCAGGATAGTTAGAGAGATGATTTTTTCTGGGATGTATGTTGATTGACGTACGAAACTTGGAAAAAAAATAGAAAAGACCGAGGTACTCTAGAAAAAAAATTTATTGAAAATATTTTTTTGATTTCGGAATTAATTCGAAATTCATTCAGATGTCTTCTATCAATATCGCGAAAGAAAAATCAATAATCAGAATCGATATTCATCTAAGATTATTTCCTTTTGGATTGTGTTAACATTCGGTACGATCTTGTCTACGTGATGCATCGGTTTGTTTCTCGGCTCTTGTGAGCAAGTTGGACACTCGAGACGGCCTCCATCGATCGGATTAGGCGGGCTTTAATGTTAACGTGCTGCATCGGTGTGATCTTGTTTACGTCATGCATCGGTATAGCTTTAAATCGCGCCGTAAAGTCGTTCACGTCATGCATCGGTATCTTAAATCGCGCCGAAAAGTCGTTCACGTCATGCATCGGTATCTTAAATCGCGCCGTAAAGTCGTTCACGTCATGCATCGGTATCTTAAATCGAGCCGAAAAGTCGTTCACGTCATGCATCGGTGGCACAAAAAAAAGACGCCGATGCATGACGTGAGCCGACTTTTCGGCGCGATTTAAGATACCG
>NC_059508.1:34362639-34365139 GCF_914767665.1 Harmonia axyridis
TCGGGCGCCAGTTATTAACGTTCTTCTGGTCTTGATCGCCCTTTGGGATCAAGACCGTTCTGCTGGTGCGCAGCATCTTCGGGACATAACCAGACAGCAGCATCAGGTTGAATAAAAACTCTAAGATGGGCACCGGGATCCTTCTGAGACGCGCAGAGTCTATGCCGTCCGGGCCAGCTGATGTATTCCCGAATTCCTTGATCGTCTCTAAGATGGTAGCAGAGACGATAGGACTGTAAATCTTACATTGATCGACTTTAGCATCGGTTATTCGAGCGCTGTCTACTGGTGGTCTCGTCTCAAAAATTCTCCTGTACTCATGCAATATATCCTCACCCCTAGGGGTGTCCGCTTGCGAGCCGGAATGCTCGCCGTCCAGAACCTCTCTCGCCAACTGCTTTCTGTTTGTTCTAAACTTATGCTGCATTTGTTTGAACTGTAAAGCTCTCCTCCTTCTTCTGCCAACTTCTTGAGCTGAGGTTTCAGTAGTCCTCAGAGCTCCACCACCCGATTGTCTGCCGTATTTGCGGCAAATCTCATCCATCCATTCATCGAAAGCCTCCCTGCAGCCATCCATCTTCATGCATACGAGCCGACAGACTTCAATCATTCTAGCATCTTCAAAAGCGACGCACATTTCAAGGAGATGCCTCAACACCGGATCCTCCGCTTCCCGCGGAATCTCATCGGAGACGCTCTCTCGCAGAACGGGCTCAATCGGTCCAGGAGCTCCGCTCTCGGACACGGTCTGTGTACTCAGGGGGGATCTCAAAGCCTCATCCGGCTCCACCACATCGACAACTAAGGCCGGAACAGGCAGCCGTATATCAGGCGGATCGTAGACGAATTCCTCGGGCTCAGTTCCCACCTCAAGCGGGGGCCCAGCATCGTCCTCGTATGGCGCAAGGGAAACGGACTCCGCACGCTCCGACAATGCCCGATCTCTTGGAGCAAAAAGTGGCCTAGCACCGACAGGGTTAGAGTAAGCTCTAGACCTGGTGTTCGGTCTAGAGGGACCAGCTGACAGTAAGTCCTCCCTTGTGATGATGACTTCATTTTCCATCTCACGTTTGATACGTTCTAGAGTGTTTCTGTATTGCATTCCGTATCTCTTTTTCCTTATACCCTCCTTAGGTCTGTCGATCCTGGATGCCAGATAGTCCAGAAGTCCGTCTCCCTGATAGGTAGCCTCCAGCCTTGCCATCTCCTCAATTTCACCATCCGTCCAAAACAGACGACGACTGCTGGACTCCACCTCTACATACAATTCCTGATTATACTCCTGCGGATGGGCCATGGAGAGATGTTTTCTCATGGCCATATAGTTCTTAAAGTTCAGGCCGCAGTACTGACACAGCGAGTCAGGGCACTCCACATTGGGTGGCCCCCGGCAGTATTTCCTCTGATGATCCTTCAGACCCCTTTCCGTGACATAGGTTTTGCCACATATACACGGGTGCATTATGAGTTCGCAGCTGTGCGGGATGCAATTAAAACTCTCACACCAGCAATAAACAAAAATCAAGTCTTTATAATTTACGAACACAGAAAATCACGTCCACAACGTTTGAGTCTCTCTCACAAGTTAAAAAAAAAAAACCGTAGGATTGTGTGCCACGGGCGTCAGGGAAGGGAAGCAACGTCGACAGGAAGTTGTCAACTCAGGGGCATATAAGAATCAAGACAGGATTTGATGAATAACCTCCCTCAGTCGTCGTGCCGCATGTATGTTGCTTATAAGGACCATTCCTGGACATCTAAAGTTCCGCAGGGCTCCTCCTCCAAATATTAGTCGCCAATATGTCTGGCCAAGTGCCCTCCCTCCAATTAGGGGCAAATCCGACGAGCCGTTTGGAAAATAGCTCCTGTAGCGTCGTAGCGCATGCGCATGGGTCTCCAAGGGAAGAGCCGAGCCCCAGCTCTCCAATGAGCCCCATCTTGCTCGAATCGGTCCAGCCGTTCTTGAGATATCGGAGTTTCCATCTGCGCAAGTGCAGATGAAAAAGATTATGTGAGGGTTAGGTGACATTTTCCAAGGGTTTGCTAACGCACCTAACAAATCCTACAAAATTGGGGAGCATACTTAACTTTTTATTTTTGGTCCTCCACATCCGGATTATAGATGAACATCGCTCACTTTGGTCCTTTTGATGTTGTGGACTGTCTCCTAATCTGATTCAAGAACTGCCATGTCCATAAATTCGTCAATTTGGTCTTTCCTCCATTGCGCCGTCGCAGAACGCCAGGGCATGTGTCAGACGATCTCAGCTGTCCAATCGTCTTTGAATCTCCCAGATAGGCCCATCGGGCTGGTTGTTATAGCCGATTTTGCAAAGTTCCACTTTCATCTAGAGCCAGTGTATATGGAGGGACACACTTTTGGCTGGGGCAGTATATAATTCGCGTGTTTATGGAAAGATCGCGAATTCCGAAAAAATCTAGCAAAAACTTCCATAAACAACGTTCTCTCGGTTTTTACGTTGACAAAAGTCGAGGTAAT
>NC_059508.1:34372639-34374502 GCF_914767665.1 Harmonia axyridis
ACAAAGAGACGAAGCGGACCGCGACCTCGCTGCATGAGGTTGACGAAAGCGACCCAAGATGCGAAAGCCGAAACCAACACACACCTTGCCAGTACCCAAACGCCGAGGTCGGATTCGGGTCTACCACTTACCAACTGAATATCATCCTAAAAAGAACTCCAAACAGTCTAGGACAGGACCCATTCTCCACCCCTTCTATATATGTCAGGAGAACCCCGGATTCCCCTCCAGACACGATTTAGCAAACTTTTCCCGATCGATCCGACCCACCGAGGCCGTTTCGACCGTTCGCCGCGCCTACTAGAGCTGATTTCTTCGGACTCCGATCAGAAAATCCGCCGATGCATGTCGTTAACACCTAGTCCGCCTCGTCCGATCGATCGAGGCCGTTTCGACCGTTCGCCGCGCCTACTAGAGCTGATTTCTTCGGACTCCGATCAGAAAATCCGCCGATGCATGTCGTTAACACCTAGTCCGCCTCGTCCGATCGATCTAGGCCGTCTCGAACCACCCATCGCGCATCGAAAGTCGCATCTCTCGAACTCCGATCCGGAAATCGGCCGATGCATCACGTTAACTATTTCTTATATATCTAATATAATATACATGGAGACGGTAAGAATTCTTTTAATCGAAGATATACATATACTTCTCATCAATATCCAAAAGCTTATCGAAAAATAAATTACTCAACTTTTACGTGAAGAATCGTTCACCCAAACCTTATCCCCTATATATGTCAGGAGAACCCAAGGTTCCCCTCCAGACACGATTTAGCAAACTTTTCCCGATCGATCCGACCCACCGAGGCCGTCTCGACCGTCCGCTGCGCCTACTAGGGCCGATTTCTTCGGACTCCGATCAGAAAATATACCGATGCATGTCGTTAACACCTAGTCCGCCTCGTCCGATCTATCTAAACAGTCTCGACGCACCCAACACTCTTTCAAAGTCGGATTACTCGGACTCAATCTGAAAATGGACCGATGCATGACGTCAACACTTAGCCCGCCTCGTCTGATCTATCTAAGCCATCTCGACCCACCCAACACGCCTTCCAAGTCGGATCACTCGGACTTCGATCTGAAAATCTCCGGACTCATTTTTATGAATATCCCCAGTCAGTAAGAACGTTATTTCGCCAATATATACCAACAATAAACCATATTCCAATAGCTGAACCAAAAATATAATTCCCGATCCAAACGTTCTGCATCGCCCAACGCGACCACCTTCCCTATATATGTCAGGAGAGCACAGGGTTCCCCTCCAGACAACACTTACGCTCTATCCCCGACTCTCGGTCGATCGATAGGCCAGGTCAGCGGTGTCTGTTTCGGCCGAAGCTCGGACTTTGGTCAAAATGTTCCGATACAAAATTTGAACCAAGATAGATACAGATATGATTCCTTCTTAAATATACGTTGATTATCGAACAGAATATGGTAAATATTTTGCGATGACCGAGGATTTCATGAATTTTTTTTTTTTTTCGAAAAAATTTTCTATTATCGGAATTTCCTCAAATTTCATTTGGTTGCCTCCTAATGCTTATTAAAAATGATAACCAACAATCAGAATCATTATTTATCATTTATTTCAATTTTTATAATGAAAAACGTTCACGTCCTTTCGCGCCTCTCGATCGTCGTTTACGTGATGCATCGGTCAGCCCTAGTTTACGTGGTGCATCGGTAAGATCGAGTTCACGTTCTGCATCGGTCTGCCCGAGTTTACGTGGTGCATCGGTAAGATCGAGATTACGTGGTGCATCGGTAAGATCGAGTTCACGTTCTGCATCGGTCTGCCTGAGTTTACGTGGTGCATCGGTATGATCGAGTTTACGTTCTGCATCGGTGTGAT
>NC_059508.1:34374702-34379702 GCF_914767665.1 Harmonia axyridis
CTTTTAGAACACATTAGGAGGCAACCAAATCAAATTTGAGAAAATTCCACAATCAGAAAATTTTTTTCGAAAAAAAAAAAAATTCGAGGACACCTCGGTCATGGCAAGTTATTTTCCACAATCCATTCCCCAATCGACGTACATCACAGAAAAAATCATCTCTCTAACTATCCTGGTTCAAAAGTTGTATCGGAACATTTTCACGTCGAAAATATATCTCTAAGTCCAGACCGATGCACAACGTAAACTAGGGCTGAACCGATGCACCACGTAATATCGGGCAGACCGATGCAGAACGTAAACTCGATCATACCGATGCTTCACGTAATCTCGATCTTACCGATGCACCACGTAAACAAGGGCAGACCGATGCAGAACGTAAAGTAGATCTTACCGATGCACCCCGTAATCTCGATCTTACCGATGCACCACGTAATCTCCATCTTACCGATGCACCACGTGAACTGGATCTTACCGATGCAGAACGTGAATTGGATCTTACCGATGCACCACGTAAACTCGATCATACCGATGCACCACGTAATCTCGGGCAGACCGATGCACAACGTGAATGACGATCGGGACCGGGGCGATCGGTCGTATCTGACACCGCCGGCTCGGTTCTAACATCGTCAATGAGTCGGGGTTGAAAAAAAGGACGTGAACATTTTTCCTTATAAAAATCAAACCCGATCATGGATTTTGATTCTGATTGTTGATTATCGCTATTAGAACATATAAGGAGGCAACCAAATCAAATTTGAGAAAATTCCACGATCAGAAAATTTTTTTCGAAAAAAAAAAAAAAATCGTAATCACCTCGGTCATGGCGAGTTATTTTCCGTATTTCATTCCACAATCAACGTACAACATAGAAGAAATCATCTCTCTAACTATCCTGGTTCAAAAGTTGTATCGGAACATTTCACGTCGTAATATCTCGCCAAGTCCAGACCTCGGCGATAGGTAGTATCTGACACCGTCCGCTCGGGACTGACATCGACTTGGACTCGGGCTGATGATGGGGAGGCGTTTAAGGACGTGAACATTTTTCCTTATAAAAATTAAAGTCGACAATGAATATTGATTCTGATTACTGATTTACGCTTTAAAAACACATTAGAAGGCAACCAAATCGAATTTGAGGAAATTCCACGATCAGAAAATTTTTTTCGAAAAAAAAAAAAATCCGAAAAATATTTTTCGATTCCTATTACTGATTTACTCTTTTAGAACACATTAGGAGGCAACCAAATCAAATTTGAGAAAATTCCACAATCAGAAAATTTTTTTCGAAAAAAAAAAAAATTCGAGGACACCTCGGTCATGGCAAGTTATTTTCCACAATCCATTCCCCAATCGACGTACATCACAGAAAAAATCATCTCTCTAACTATCCTGGTTCAAAAGTTGTATCGGAACATTTTCACGTCGAAAATATATCTCTAAGTCCAGACCGATGCACAACGTAAACTAGGGCTGAACCGATGCACCACGTAATATCGGGCAGACCGATGCAGAACGTAAACTCGATCATACCGATGCTTCACGTAATCTCGATCTTACCGATGCACCACGTAAACAAGGGCAGACCGATGCAGAACGTAAAGTAGATCTTACCGATGCACCACGTAATCTCGATCTTACCGATGCACCACGTAATCTCCATCTTACCGATGCACCACGTGAACTGGATCTTACCGATGCAGAACGTGAATTGGATCTTACCGATGCACCACGTAAACTCGATCTTACCGATGCACCACGTAATCTCAATCTTACCGATGCACCACGTGAACTGGATCTTACCGATGCAGAACGTGAATTGGATCTTACCGATGCACCACGTAAACTCGATCTTACCGATGCACCACGTAATCTCAATCTTACCGATGCACCACGTGAACTGGATCTTACCGATGCAGAACGTGAATTGGATCTTACCGATGCACCACGTAAACTCGATCTTACCGATGCACCACGTAATCTCAATCTCACCGATGCACCACGTGAACTGGATCTTACCGATGCAGAACGTGAATTGGATCTTACCGATGCACCACGTAAACTCGATCTTACCGATGCACCACGTAATCTCGATCTTACCGATGCACCACGTAATCTCAATCTTACCGATGCATCACGTAATCTCGATCTTACCGATGCAGAACGTAAACTCGATCATACCGATGCACCACGTTATCTCGGCAGACCGATGCAGAACGTAAAAAAAAAGCTTACAGCACGCGGTGTTCCCAAGCGGTCACCCATCCAAGTACTAACCGCGCCCGACGCTGCTTGGCTTCAGTGTTCTGACGAGAACTGGCAATTTCAGCGTGGTATGGCCGTAAACAACATATATTGCGATATTTTCTATGATATCTCACTTTTTGGGAGCGGAAAGGACGTGAACGTTTTTCCTCATAAAAAATGAAATAACTTTTGGATATTAATTCTGATTGTTGATTTAAGCTTTAAGAACACATTAGGACATATCTCAATGAAATTTGAGGGATTTCCGAAATCGAAAAATATTTTTCGAAAAAAAAAAAAAATCCCAGAAGACCTCGGTCATCTCAAGTTTATTTCCATATTCTATTACACAATCAACGTACATCACAAAAGGAACCATCTCTCTAACTATCACAGTTAAATTTTTGTATCGGAACATTTCACGTCGGAATATCTCGCTAAGTCCAGACCGGGGAGATCGGTCGCATCTGACACCGTCCGCTCCGGTCTAACATCGTCTTGGAGTCGGGGGTAACGATGGAGAGGCGTTTAAGGACGTGAACATTTTTCCTTATAAAAATTAAAGTCGACAATGAATATTGATTCTGATTACTGATTTACTCTTTTAGAACACATTAGAAGGCAACGCAATCAGATTTGAGGAAATTTCAAGATCAGAAAATTTTTTTCGAAAAAAAAAAAAATTCAAGAACACCTGGGTCATGGCAAGTTATTTCCCACAATCCATTCCACAATCAACGTACAACATAGAAGAAATCATCTCTCTAACTATCCTGGTTCAAAAGTTGTATCGGAACATTTCACGTCGAAATACCTCGCCAAGTCCAGACCGGGGCGATAGGTAGTATCTGACACCGTCCGCTCGGGACTGACATCGACTTGGACTCGGGCTAATGATGGGGAGGCGTTTAAGGACGTGAACATTTTTCCTTATAAAAATTAAAGTCGACAATGAATATTGATTCTGATTACTGATTTACGCTTTAAAAACACATTAGAAGGCAACCAAATCAAATTTGAGGAAATTCCAAAATCAGAAAATTTTTTTTCAAAAAAAAAAAAATCCGAAAAATATTTTTCGATTCTGATTACTGATTTACTCTTTTAGAACACATTAGAAGGCAACGAAATCAAATTTGAGTAAAATCCAAAATCAGAAAATATTTTTCGAAAAAAAAAAAAAATTCGAGAACACCTCGGTCATGGCAAGTTATTTTCCACAATCCATTCCCCAATCAACGTACATCCCAGAAAAAATCATCTCTCTAACTATCCTGGTTCAAAAGTTGTATCGGAACATTTTCACGTCGAAAATATATCTCTAAGTCCAGACCGATGCAGAACGTAAACTCGATCATACCGATGCTTCACGTAATCTCGATCTTACCGATGCACAACGTAAACTAGATCACACCGATGCAGAACGTAAACTCGATCTCACCGATGCACCACGTGAACTGGATCTTACCGATGCAGAACGTGAATTGGATCTTACCGATGCACCACGTAAACTCGATCTTACCGATGCACCACGTAATCTCGATCTTACCGATGCACCACGTGAACTGGATCTTACCGATGCAGAACGTGAACTCGATCTTACCGATGCACCACGTAAACTAGGGCTGACCGATGCATCACGTAAACGACGATCGAGAGGCGCGAAAGGACGTGAACGTTTTTCATTATAAAAATTGAAATAAATGATAAATAATGATTCTGATTGTTGATTATCGTTTTTAATATGCATTAGTAGGCAACCAAATGAAATTTGAGGAAATTCCGATAACAGAAAATTTTTTCGAAAAAAAAAAAAATTCATGAAATCCTCGGTCATCGCAAAATATTTACCATATTCTGTTCGATAATCAACGTATATTTAAGAAGGAATCATATCTGTATCTATCTTGGTTCAAATTTTGTATCGGAACATTTTGACCAAAGTCCGAGCTTCGGCCGAAACAGACACCGCTGACCTGGCCTATCGATCGACCGAGAGTCGGGGATAGAGCGTAAGTGTTGTCTGGAGGGGAACCCTGTGCTCTCCTGACATATATAGGGAAGGTGGTCGCGTTGGGCGATGCAGAACGTTTGGATCGGGAATTATATTTTTGGTTCAGCTATTGGAATATGGTTTATTGTTGGTATATATTGGCGAAATAACGTTCTTACTGACTGGGGATATTCATAAAAATGAGTCCGGAGATTTTCAGATCGAAGTCCGAGTGATCCGACTTGGAAGGCGTGTTGGGTGGGTCGAGATGGCTTAGATCGATCAGACGAGGCGGGCTAAGTGTTGACGTCATGCATCGGTCCATTTTCAGATTGAGTCCGAGTAATCCGACTTTGAAAGAGTGTTGGGTGCGTCGAGACTGTTTAGATAGATCGGACGAGGCGGACTAGGTGTTAACGACATGCATCGGTATATTTTCTGATCGGAGTCCGAAGAAATCGGCCCTAGTAGGCGCAGCGGACGGTCGAGACGGCCTCGGTGGGTCGGATCGATCGGGAAAAGTTTGCTAAATCGTGTCTGGAGGGGAACCTTGGGTTCTCCTGACATATATAGGGGATAAGGTTTGGGTGAACGATTCTTCACGTAAAAGTTGAGTAATTTATTTTTCGATAAGCTTTTGGATATTGATGAGAAGTATATGTATATCTTCGATTAAAAGAATTCTTACCGTCTCGATGTATATTATATTAGATATATAAGAAATAGTTAACGTGATGCATCGGCCGATTTCCGG
>NC_059508.1:34387202-34389702 GCF_914767665.1 Harmonia axyridis
AGAGTCGGTAACGTCCAAATATTTGGGCGGCTGATAGCAGGCAATGGCAAGCAGGGTGAGGGGTTACCAGCCCTTCACCCGAAGAATCAGTTGGTGCAAGTAATTTAAGAAGGCCTCGGAACCCTCGGGGTGGGCCCGCTGGTCCACCCCAACCAACTGGTGCGGCTGTTGCTGCGGACTCGGGGCTGGCTGGTGCTGGTCCGAGTTCCTTTATTTGCCTTTTCCCAGGTTGTAACCGGTCATTTACAACTTCGACTGGTCGCGGTGTTCACCACCGCAGGGCTCACCCGGACTGGAGTGATGCCCGGGAGCTGGGTCAAAACGTCGATGTCAGGCGACGATGGACCGAGGAGGAATCGGCTATTTTAGCTAGGCGTGAAGCTGAGTTGGTGATAGCGGGGGAGCGCTTCATCAACCAGGCATTACATAGGGCTTTCGAAGGTAGATCTTTTGACTCCATTAAGAGTCACCGAAAGTCCCCAGCCTACAAATTACTCGTTTCACGATTCCTCGAACAACTGAGGCAAGTCGATCCTCCTCCGATAGATCAAGATCCCGACGGGCGGGTGGTCGAGCACGTCGAGGACTTCAGATCTCGAATCATCGATTTTCTTGGGGTCCTCGACCCTCCGGCTGCCGGGACCCCAGTTGAGGAGCAACTGGTTGATATCTGCTCCCAAGCACGCCATTGCTCCGCAATCGATCTTCGGAGCATGCTGGCCGATTTCTTGGATAGGAGGTTTCCCTTGCCAGCTCAAAGAGTTCCTGCTGCTCGACAGCCCAGTCAGGGCCATACTTTATCAAAGCGCAGAGAACGTAGGCGGCAGTATCGGCGTGTCCAGAGAAACTGGTCTCTGAATCCGGTGAGAGCGGTTCATGCCGTCTTGGGAAATATCGTCGATGCTCCACCTCTACCGGAGAATGTCATGATCCCATACTGGAGACAAGTATTCACGAGAGGGAACAACAACTCTCCCCAACTTCCACCATCGACATCTCCGTTGAGCGGCTTGGGGGACCCTATCACGGAGGAAGAGGTTAGGGCGAATTATGTCGAGAGGAATTCCTCTCCTGGCCCAGACGGGGTCGCTGCGGCCGAGTTGATGAGGATGGACCCGAACATCTTGGTCCGACTATTCAACTTGGTCCTGCTCTGCGACCGACCACCTGATAGACTGTTAGAGTCTAGAACGGTCTTCATCCCTAAAAAGGATGATCCAAGGGAGCCAAGTGAGTTCAGGCCGATCACGGTGTCCTCGGTGATCACTCGATGCCTTCATAAGATACTGGCGCAGCGTCTTGACCGCAATATCGAGCTGGATAACCGTCAAAGAGCGTTTAGACGCATGGACGGGTGCGCCAGTAATACTTACCTGCTAGACCTTGTCCTGCGGAGTCACCGCAAGAAACTACGCTCGGTTTATGTTGCGGTCATTGACGTGTCGAAGGCATTCGATAGTGTGAGTCATGCCTGTATAGAGAATGTATTAAATGCCAAAGGAATTCCATCGTCCCTTGTGACCTACATCATGGCAACATACAGGCATGGATTCACAAAATTGTCATCGAGGACTTGGCATTCTGACCCCATCACACCAACTTGTGGGGTCAAGCAGGGAGACCCGCTGTCCCCCATAATTTTTAATATGGTAATGGACAACCTGCTGAAGATCTTGCCCAATGAAATTGGTGCGGAGGTCGGAAGCGCAAAGATAGCGGCCTCCCTGTTCGCGGACGATATCGTCCTTATGGCGTCCTCTGCCCGTGGTCTTCAGAGCCTGATAGACACTGCCAGTGCCTATCTTGTGTCCTGCGGACTGTCTATTAACATCGCCAAGAGCCAGACAATTTCTTGGAAGACAGTGCCTCACCTAAAGAAAATCGTCGTCGATGAAAAGCAGAAATTCGTCTGCGCAGGGGTTGCAATTCCGTCACTAAGCAGGTCGTCTACCTGGAAGTACTTGGGGGTTACTTTCAATCCTGAGGGGAGATGCAAGCCGGAAACTCTGTCTTCGCTTGCAGAAACTCTCACAACCCTGACGAAGGCACCCCTGAAACCCCAGCAGCGTCTCTTTGCTCTGCGGGTGGTGATCGTCCCCGGTCTTCTCCATCAACTGGCACTAGGGTGGTTTACTCTCAGCTACCTGAATCGTCTAGATAAACAAATAAGATCTTTTGCGAGGAAATGGCTGTCACTACCTGCCGATTGCCCCAACGCATATTTCCATGCCGGTGTTCGGGATGGAGGGTTGGGGATTCCATCGCTGCGCTGGGTTATCCCGCAGCTACGTATGAGACGCCTACAAAAGCTTCCTCTTGACGTTCAGGCGGCTGGGGCCACCCTACAGAACGAGATTGCCGACTGCACTCGCAGACTAAATGACCGTGGGGCATTACTCGATACTCCGGCAAAGATAGCACGCCGTTGGGCGGAAGAGCTATATAAATCGATCGACGGTGGGGCGCTAAAAGAATCTTCCAAGGTTCCGCAGCAGCACAG
>NC_059508.1:34394702-34399702 GCF_914767665.1 Harmonia axyridis
GATGGGGAGGCGTTTAAGGACGTGAACATTTTTCCTTATAAAAATTAAAGTCGACAATGAATATTGATTCTGATTACTGATTTACGCTTTAAAAACACATTAGAAGGCAACCAAATCGAATTTGAGGAAATTCCACGATCAGAAAATTTTTTTCGAAAAAAAAAAAAATCCGAAAAATATTTTTCGATTCCTATTACTGATTTACTCTTTTAGAACACATTAGGAGGCAACCAAATCAAATTTGAGAAAATTCCACAATCAGAAAATTTTTTTCGAAAAAAAAAAAAATTCGAGGACACCTCGGTCATGGCAAGTTATTTTCCACAATCCATTCCCCAATCGACGTACATCACAGAAAAAATCATCTCTCTAACTATCCTGGTTCAAAAGTTGTATCGGAACATTTTCACGTCGAAAATATATCTCTAAGTCCAGACCGATGCACAACGTAAACTAGGGCTGAACCGATGCACCACGTAATATCGGGCAGACCGATGCAGAACGTAAACTCGATCATACCGATGCTTCACGTAATCTCGATCTTACCGATGCACCACGTAAACAAGGGCAGACCGATGCAGAACGTAAAGTAGATCTTACCGATGCACCACGTAATCTCGATCTTACCGATGCACCACGTAATCTCCATCTTACCGATGCACCACGTGAACTGGATCTTACCGATGCAGAACGTGAATTGGATCTTACCGATGCACCACGTAAACTCGATCATACCGATGCACCACGTAATCTCGGGCAGACCGATGCACAACGTGAATGACGATCGGGACCGGGGCGATCGGTCGTATCTGACACCGCCGGCTCGGTTCTAACATCGTCAATGAGTCGGGGTTGAAAAAAAGGACGTGAACATTTTTCCTTATAAAAATCAAACCCGATCATGGATTTTGATTCTGATTGTTGATTATCGCTATTAGAACATATAAGGAGGCAACCAAATCAAATTTGAGAAAATTCCACGATCAGAAAATTTTTTTCGAAAAAAAAAAAAAAATCGTAATCACCTCGGTCATGGCGAGTTATTTTCCGTATTTCATTCCACAATCAACGTACAACATAGAAGAAATCATCTCTCTAACTATCCTGGTTCAAAAGTTGTATCGGAACATTTCACGTCGTAATATCTCGCCAAGTCCAGACCTCGGCGATAGGTAGTATCTGACACCGTCCGCTCGGGACTGACATCGACTTGGACTCGGGCTGATGATGGGGAGGCGTTTAAGGACGTGAACATTTTTCCTTATAAAAATTAAAGTCGACAATGAATATTGATTCTGATTACTGATTTACGCTTTAAAAACACATTAGAAGGCAACCAAATCGAATTTGAGGAAATTCCACGATCAGAAAATTTTTTTCGAAAAAAAAAAAAATCCGAAAAATATTTTTCGATTCCTATTACTGATTTACTCTTTTAGAACACATTAGGAGGCAACCAAATCAAATTTGAGAAAATTCCACAATCAGAAAATTTTTTTCGAAAAAAAAAAAAATTCGAGGACACCTCGGTCATGGCAAGTTATTTTCCACAATCCATTCCCCAATCGACGTACATCACAGAAAAAATCATCTCTCTAACTATCCTGGTTCAAAAGTTGTATCGGAACATTTTCACGTCGAAAATATATCTCTAAGTCCAGACCGATGCACAACGTAAACTAGGGCTGAACCGATGCACCACGTAATATCGGGCAGACCGATGCAGAACGTAAACTCGATCATACCGATGCTTCACGTAATCTCGATCTTACCGATGCACCACGTAAACAAGGGCAGACCGATGCAGAACGTAAAGTAGATCTTACCGATGCACCCCGTAATCTCGATCTTACCGATGCACCACGTAATCTCCATCTTACCGATGCACCACGTGAACTGGATCTTACCGATGCAGAACGTGAATTGGATCTTACCGATGCACCACGTAAACTCGATCTTACCGATGCACCACGTAATCTCAATCTTACCGATGCACCACGTGAACTGGATCTTACCGATGCAGAACGTGAATTGGATCTTACCGATGCACCACGTAAACTCGATCTTACCGATGCACCACGTAATCTCAATCTTACCGATGCACCACGTGAACTGGATCTTACCGATGCAGAACGTGAATTGGATCTTACCGATGCACCACGTAAACTCGATCTTACCGATGCACCACGTAATCTCAATCTCACCGATGCACCACGTGAACTGGATCTTACCGATGCAGAACGTGAATTGGATCTTACCGATGCACCACGTAAACTCGATCTTACCGATGCACCACGTAATCTCGATCTTACCGATGCACCACGTAATCTCAATCTTACCGATGCATCACGTAATCTCGATCTTACCGATGCAGAACGTAAACTCGATCATACCGATGCACCACGTTATCTCGGCAGACCGATGCAGAACGTAAAAAAAAAGCTTACAGCACGCGGTGTTCCCAAGCGGTCACCCATCCAAGTACTAACCGCGCCCGACGCTGCTTGGCTTCAGTGTTCTGACGAGAACTGGCAATTTCAGCGTGGTATGGCCGTAAACAACATATATTGCGATATTTTCTATGATATCTCACTTTTTGGGAGCGGAAAGGACGTGAACGTTTTTCCTCATAAAAAATGAAATAACTTTTGGATATTAATTCTGATTGTTGATTTAAGCTTTAAGAACACATTAGGACATATCTCAATGAAATTTGAGGGATTTCCGAAATCGAAAAATATTTTTCGAAAAAAAAAAAAAATCCCAGAAGACCTCGGTCATCTCAAGTTTATTTCCATATTCTATTACACAATCAACGTACATCACAAAAGGAACCATCTCTCTAACTATCACAGTTAAATTTTTGTATCGGAACATTTCACGTCGGAATATCTCGCTAAGTCCAGACCGGGGAGATCGGTCGCATCTGACACCGTCCGCTCCGGTCTAACATCGTCTTGGAGTCGGGGTAACGATGGAGAGGCGTTTAAGGACGTGAACATTTTTCCTTATAAAAATTAAAGTCGACAATGAATATTGATTCTGATTACTGATTTACTCTTTTAGAACACATTAGAAGGCAACGCAATCAGATTTGAGGAAATTTCAAGATCAGAAAATTTTTTTCGAAAAAAAAAAAAATTCAAGAACACCTGGGTCATGGCAAGTTATTTCCCACAATCCATTCCACAATCAACGTACAACATAGAAGAAATCATCTCTCTAACTATCCTGGTTCAAAAGTTGTATCGGAACATTTCACGTCGAAATACCTCGCCAAGTCCAGACCGGGGCGATAGGTAGTATCTGACACCGTCCGCTCGGGACTGACATCGACTTGGACTCGGGCTAATGATGGGGAGGCGTTTAAGGACGTGAACATTTTTCCTTATAAAAATTAAAGTCGACAATGAATATTGATTCTGATTACTGATTTACGCTTTAAAAACACATTAGAAGGCAACCAAATCAAATTTGAGGAAATTCCAAAATCAGAAAATTTTTTTTCAAAAAAAAAAAAATCCGAAAAATATTTTTCGATTCTGATTACTGATTTACTCTTTTAGAACACATTAGAAGGCAACGAAATCAAATTTGAGTAAAATCCAAAATCAGAAAATATTTTTCGAAAAAAAAAAAAAATTCGAGAACACCTCGGTCATGGCAAGTTATTTTCCACAATCCATTCCCCAATCAACGTACATCCCAGAAAAAATCATCTCTCTAACTATCCTGGTTCAAAAGTTGTATCGGAACATTTTCACGTCGAAAATATATCTCTAAGTCCAGACCGATGCAGAACGTAAACTCGATCATACCGATGCTTCACGTAATCTCGATCTTACCGATGCACAACGTAAACTAGATCACACCGATGCAGAACGTAAACTCGATCTCACCGATGCACCACGTGAACTGGATCTTACCGATGCAGAACGTGAATTGGATCTTACCGATGCACCACGTAAACTCGATCTTACCGATGCACCACGTAATCTCGATCTTACCGATGCACCACGTGAACTGGATCTTACCGATGCAGAACGTGAACTCGATCTTACCGATGCACCACGTAAACTAGGGCTGACCGATGCATCACGTAAACGACGATCGAGAGGCGCGAAAGGACGTGAACGTTTTTCATTATAAAAATTGAAATAAATGATAAATAATGATTCTGATTGTTGATTATCGTTTTTAATATGCATTAGTAGGCAACCAAATGAAATTTGAGGAAATTCCGATAACAGAAAATTTTTTCGAAAAAAAAAAAAATTCATGAAATCCTCGGTCATCGCAAAATATTTACCATATTCTGTTCGATAATCAACGTATATTTAAGAAGGAATCATATCTGTATCTATCTTGGTTCAAATTTTGTATCGGAACATTTTGACCAAAGTCCGAGCTTCGGCCGAAACAGACACCGCTGACCTGGCCTATCGATCGACCGAGAGTCGGGGATAGAGCGTAAGTGTTGTCTGGAGGGGAACCCTGTGCTCTCCTGACATATATAGGGAAGGTGGTCGCGTTGGGCGATGCAGAACGTTTGGATCGGGAATTATATTTTTGGTTCAGCTATTGGAATATGGTTTATTGTTGGTATATATTGGCGAAATAACGTTCTTACTGACTGGGGATATTCATAAAAATGAGTCCGGAGATTTTCAGATCGAAGTCCGAGTGATCCGACTTGGAAGGCGTGTTGGGTGGGTCGAGATGGCTTAGATCGATCAGACGAGGCGGGCTAAGTGTTGACGTCATGCATCGGTCCATTTTCAGATTGAGTCCGAGTAATCCGACTTTGAAAGAGTGTTGGGTGCGTCGAGACTGTTTAGATAGATCGGACGAGGCGGACTAGGTGTTAACGACATGCATCGGTATATTTTCTGATCGGAGTCCGAAGAAATCGGCCCTAGTAGGCGCAGCGGACGGTCGAGACGGCCTCGGTGGGTCGGATCGATCGGGAAAAGTTTGCTAAATCGTGTCTGGAGGGGAAC
>NC_059508.1:34409702-34414702 GCF_914767665.1 Harmonia axyridis
GATAATTTTAGCTTAAACCATGCCGAAAAGTCGACTTCACGTCGTGCATCGGTACAAAATTATTCAAGGGGCAAAATAAATTCACGAGAGTAGGTCCGATTACCGCTGGATCAGACGACGATCGTAACTTGTTGGATACAAATGTATCCGATGTATGTACGTCGTCCCTCTCTGATCTACGGTACGTGGACCGACCCAAGATGCACACGATAATTTTAGCTGACTTCATGCCGAAAAGTCGGTTCACGTCATGCATCGGTATCTTAAATCGCGCCGTAAAGTCGTTCACGTCATGCATCGGTATCTTAAATCGAGCCGAAAAGTCGGCTCACGTCATGCACACTCGATCATACCGATGCTTCACGTAATCTCGATCTTACCGATGCACCACGTAAACAAGGGCAGACCGATGCAGAACGTAAAGTAGATCTTACCGATGCACCCCGTAATCTCGATCTTACCGATGCACCACGTAATCTCCATCTTACCGATGCACCACGTGAACTGGATCTTACCGATGCAGAACGTGAATTGGATCTTACCGATGCACCACGTAAACTCGATCATACCGATGCACCACGTAATCTCGGGCAGACCGATGCACAACGTGAATGACGATCGGGACCGGGGCGATCGGTCGTATCTGACACCGCCGGCTCGGTTCTAACATCGTCAATGAGTCGGGGTTGAAAAAAAGGACGTGAACATTTTTCCTTATAAAAATCAAACCCGATCATGGATTTTGATTCTGATTGTTGATTATCGCTATTAGAACATATAAGGAGGCAACCAAATCAAATTTGAGAAAATTCCACGATCAGAAAATTTTTTTCGAAAAAAAAAAAAAAATCGTAATCACCTCGGTCATGGCGAGTTATTTTCCGTATTTCATTCCACAATCAACGTACAACATAGAAGAAATCATCTCTCTAACTATCCTGGTTCAAAAGTTGTATCGGAACATTTCACGTCGTAATATCTCGCCAAGTCCAGACCTCGGCGATAGGTAGTATCTGACACCGTCCGCTCGGGACTGACATCGACTTGGACTCGGGCTGATGATGGGGAGGCGTTTAAGGACGTGAACATTTTTCCTTATAAAAATTAAAGTCGACAATGAATATTGATTCTGATTACTGATTTACGCTTTAAAAACACATTAGAAGGCAACCAAATCGAATTTGAGGAAATTCCACGATCAGAAAATTTTTTTCGAAAAAAAAAAAAATCCGAAAAATATTTTTCGATTCCTATTACTGATTTACTCTTTTAGAACACATTAGGAGGCAACCAAATCAAATTTGAGAAAATTCCACAATCAGAAAATTTTTTTCGAAAAAAAAAAAAATTCGAGGACACCTCGGTCATGGCAAGTTATTTTCCACAATCCATTCCCCAATCGACGTACATCACAGAAAAAATCATCTCTCTAACTATCCTGGTTCAAAAGTTGTATCGGAACATTTTCACGTCGAAAATATATCTCTAAGTCCAGACCGATGCACAACGTAAACTAGGGCTGAACCGATGCACCACGTAATATCGGGCAGACCGATGCAGAACGTAAACCCGATCATACCGATGCTTCACGTAATCTCGATCTTACCGATGCACCACGTAAACAAGGGCAGACCGATGCAGAACGTAAAGTAGATCTTACCGATGCACCACGTAATCTCGATCTTACCGATGCACCACGTAATCTCCATCTTACCGATGCACCACGTGAACTGGATCTTACCGATGCAGAACGTGAATTGGATCTTACCGATGCACCACGTAAACTCGATCTTACCGATGCACCACGTAATCTCAATCTTACCGATGCACCACGTGAACTGGATCTTACCGATGCAGAACGTGAATTGGATCTTACCGATGCACCACGTAAACTCGATCTTACCGATGCACCACGTAATCTCAATCTTACCGATGCACCACGTGAACTGGATCTTACCGATGCAGAACGTGAATTGGATCTTACCGATGCACCACGTAAACTCGATCTTACCGATGCACCACGTAATCTCAATCTTACCGATGCACCACGTGAACTGGATCTTACCGATGCAGAACGTGAATTGGATCTTACCGATGCACCACGTAAACTCGATCTTACCGATGCACCACGTAATCTCGATCTTACCGATGCACCACGTAATCTCAATCTTACCGATGCATCACGTAATCTCGATCTTACCGATGCAGAACGTAAACTCGATCATACCGATGCACCACGTTATCTCGGCAGACCGATGCAGAACGTAAAAAAAAAGCTTACAGCACGCGGTGTTCCCAAGCGGTCACCCATCCAAGTACTAACCGCGCCCGACGCTGCTTGGCTTCAGTGTTCTGACGAGAACTGGCAATTTCAGCGTGGTATGGCCGTAAACAACATATATTGCGATATTTTCTATGATATCTCACTTTTTGGGAGCGGAAAGGACGTGAACGTTTTTCCTCATAAAAAATGAAATAACTTTTGGATATTAATTCTGATTGTTGATTTAAGCTTTAAGAACACATTAGGACATATCTCAATGAAATTTGAGGGATTTCCGAAATCGAAAAATATTTTTCGAAAAAAAAAAAAAATCCCAGAAGACCTCGGTCATCTCAAGTTTATTTCCATATTCTATTACACAATCAACGTACATCACAAAAGGAACCATCTCTCTAACTATCACAGTTAAATTTTTGTATCGGAACATTTCACGTCGGAATATCTCGCTAAGTCCAGACCGGGGAGATCGGTCGCATCTGACACCGTCCGCTCCGGTCTAACATCGTCTTGGAGTCGGGGTAACGATGGAGAGGCGTTTAAGGACGTGAACATTTTTCCTTATAAAAATTAAAGTCGACAATGAATATTGATTCTGATTACTGATTTACTCTTTTAGAACACATTAGAAGGCAACGCAATCAGATTTGAGGAAATTTCAAGATCAGAAAATTTTTTTCGAAAAAAAAAAAAATTCAAGAACACCTGGGTCATGGCAAGTTATTTCCCACAATCCATTCCACAATCAACGTACAACATAGAAGAAATCATCTCTCTAACTATCCTGGTTCAAAAGTTGTATCGGAACATTTCACGTCGAAATACCTCGCCAAGTCCAGACCGGGGCGATAGGTAGTATCTGACACCGTCCGCTCGGGACTGACATCGACTTGGACTCGGGCTAATGATGGGGAGGCGTTTAAGGACGTGAACATTTTTCCTTATAAAAATTAAAGTCGACAATGAATATTGATTCTGATTACTGATTTACGCTTTAAAAACACATTAGAAGGCAACCAAATCAAATTTGAGGAAATTCCAAAATCAGAAAATTTTTTTTCAAAAAAAAAAAAATCCGAAAAATATTTTTCGATTCTGATTACTGATTTACTCTTTTAGAACACATTAGAAGGCAACGAAATCAAATTTGAGTAAAATCCAAAATCAGAAAATATTTTTCGAAAAAAAAAAAAAATTCGAGAACACCTCGGTCATGGCAAGTTATTTTCCACAATCCATTCCCCAATCAACGTACATCCCAGAAAAAATCATCTCTCTAACTATCCTGGTTCAAAAGTTGTATCGGAACATTTTCACGTCGAAAATATATCTCTAAGTCCAGACCGATGCAGAACGTAAACTCGATCATACCGATGCTTCACGTAATCTCGATCTTACCGATGCACAACGTAAACTAGATCACACCGATGCAGAACGTAAACTCGATCTCACCGATGCACCACGTGAACTGGATCTTACCGATGCAGAACGTGAATTGGATCTTACCGATGCACCACGTAAACTCGATCTTACCGATGCACCACGTAATCTCGATCTTACCGATGCACCACGTGAACTGGATCTTACCGATGCAGAACGTGAACTCGATCTTACCGATGCACCACGTAAACTAGGGCTGACCGATGCATCACGTAAACGACGATCGAGAGGCGCGAAAGGACGTGAACGTTTTTCATTATAAAAATTGAAATAAATGATAAATAATGATTCTGATTGTTGATTATCGTTTTTAATATGCATTAGTAGGCAACCAAATGAAATTTGAGGAAATTCCGATAACAGAAAATTTTTTCGAAAAAAAAAAAAATTCATGAAATCCTCGGTCATCGCAAAATATTTACCATATTCTGTTCGATAATCAACGTATATTTAAGAAGGAATCATATCTGTATCTATCTTGGTTCAAATTTTGTATCGGAACATTTTGACCAAAGTCCGAGCTTCGGCCGAAACAGACACCGCTGACCTGGCCTATCGATCGACCGAGAGTCGGGGATAGAGCGTAAGTGTTGTCTGGAGGGGAACCCTGTGCTCTCCTGACATATATAGGGAAGGTGGTCGCGTTGGGCGATGCAGAACGTTTGGATCGGGAATTATATTTTTGGTTCAGCTATTGGAATATGGTTTATTGTTGGTATATATTGGCGAAATAACGTTCTTACTGACTGGGGATATTCATAAAAATGAGTCCGGAGATTTTCAGATCGAAGTCCGAGTGATCCGACTTGGAAGGCGTGTTGGGTGGGTCGAGATGGCTTAGATCGATCAGACGAGGCGGGCTAAGTGTTGACGTCATGCATCGGTCCATTTTCAGATTGAGTCCGAGTAATCCGACTTTGAAAGAGTGTTGGGTGCGTCGAGACTGTTTAGATAGATCGGACGAGGCGGACTAGGTGTTAACGACATGCATCGGTATATTTTCTGATCGGAGTCCGAAGAAATCGGCCCTAGTAGGCGCAGCGGACGGTCGAGACGGCCTCGGTGGGTCGGATCGATCGGGAAAAGTTTGCTAAATCGTGTCTGGAGGGGAACCTTGGGTTCTCCTGACATATATAGGGGATAAGGTTTGGGTGAACGATTCTTCACGTAAAAGTTGAGTAATTTATTTTTCGATAAGCTTTTGGATATTGATGAGAAGTATATGTATATCTTCGATTAAAAGAATTCTTACCGTCTCGATGTATATTATATTAGATAT
>NC_059508.1:34422202-34424702 GCF_914767665.1 Harmonia axyridis
TGACTCTCTTAACATCTCGACTCAGGATGTTGAGCTCACAGGGTTCTCTTCCCTGTGGGTAAGGAGGACGGGTCCGGTGCTTGCACCACCCGAGGGTTGGTAACGTGTGGCAACACACGGCTAAGAGCCTCCTTGAGAAAGGTCTGAAAGGTTAGCAGCCTCGCAGATGGCATTCCCGAGCTCCGATCACAAGATCACAAGCCTCGGCAGGGGGGGGGCATGGCTCCGTTCCCTCCCTGGAGTTAATGTCTCAACCTCAGGGAGTCACTGTTAACGACCCGGCAGTATTGGACTCTCTCACGGACCACCAACTCGATTTGTATGGCAAAATCGAGGGAGGCAATTTTATAATAGAAGTTCCCTTTAGCGATGCCTCATGCAGTGTTTGTCTCACCACTGCACGCGGGAACTTCATGGCATTGAGTATAAACGATGCAATAAAGCATGTTAAAGATACACATGATCCTCATACTCCCAAATTTGTTTGCAAAGCGTGCCATAAGGAGTATGTGTCGAAACATGCGGCTCTATGCCATGTGCCGAAATGCACAGGCCCAGAAGTACCTCCACCTAATGCAGTTAGGTGTAATCATTGTAATAGGTACTTCAGAACACAAATGGGCGTATCGCAACACGAGATAAAGGCTCATCCCCAAGTAAGAAATGAAGCTAGAGCAGGGACCTCCGGAGCCGAAAGGCAGCGTGCTCCCAGAGAGGGAGGCTTCACGGTGGAGGAAGTCGACCTCATGCTGGATCTGGAGCGGAGGTTTTATGGGGATTCTCGTATTGCGAAAAGAATGGAGGGTTTTTTGAATAGGACCGCAAAGCAATTAAGGGATAAGCGAGCACTGTCCTCTTATAGAACTTTGCGAGATCAGTACTTGCGTGACCATCCGCCGCAAGATACACCCTCGAGCCACCTTGACTCGGATAGCGCGGGATACGCTTCCAGCCAAGAAGGGATCGAAGAGCGATCCGAACCTGATACCCTTCAGGTACAGGTTCCTGTGATACAGGTGACTCCAGCGCCTGATGACTTGTCATCTCCAGAGTTAGCCGAATGGAGAAGTGGGATTTTAGAGCATGCTCTAGCTCATCAGTTACCTCAAGGTGTCACCCCTGACAAGTCAGCAGAAGCGATCCATCTTCTGCAGGGCGCCCTCCGACTTGCCTCGGAGCCTGATTTTGAGTTTTCACAAGCTCAGATCGACTTCCTCTACCAGGGGGCAACTTCACACTTCAGACCGTCGGGGTGTGAAGCAGGAGGGAACAAAAGCCCAAGAGTTCGGGGCAAGGGGCGTAGCAAAAGGCGTTTCTTGTATGCCCGAACTCAAGAGTTATACAAGAAAAATCCAGGACAAGTAGCCAAACATGTCCGACAGGGAGTAGATTGGATAGGTGGCTATCAGCAGCCACCTATGTCGGAAGTGAAGGAGCTTTATACAAAGCTATGGGGAGTGGCGCCGCTGGCGCAGATGCCCGAGGGCATCAACGAGGACCCGATAGCACCCTCAGAAGCACTCCCGCCCTTCACAGTTGATGAGATCCGGAAACGTATCTCTGCAACCAAACAATCTACGGCCCCCGGCCCGGATGGAATCAGGCGGGCCGATGTGATGCAAAGGGGCAAGGTAGAAGTGCTCCATTTATTATTTAATCTGTTGTTGCTTAGTGGGAAGCTACCAACAGACTGGAGTATGAACCGAACAACACTGATACCAAAAGAGGGCAAAGACGTTACAAAGACTGAAAATTTCAGGCCCGTAACAATAACATCTCTGGTAAGCCGCATTTTTTGGGGCTGCATAGACCAGAAGATAAGATCAGTAGTCGGTTTCACACCCCGCCAAAAAGGGTTCATTTCGTCAGAGGCGGGGTGCTTCAATAACGTGCACATTCTTGTGGAGTTGCTGCGGCACTCCAAGGCTACTGGGAAGAACCTGGTCGTAACGATACTGGATATAAGTAAGGCTTTTGACACCGTCCCACACTCAATATTGGGACCGTCGTTACGCAGAAAAGGGCTTCCACCGGTAGTTGCACAGCTGGTGGAAGAATCATACAAGAATGTGTGCACGAAAATCTCCACCGCGGGTGGGAGTGTAGAGATAAATCTCCAGCGAGGTGTCAGGCAAGGTGACCCTCTAAGCCCGTTCGCATTCAACGCAGTATTAGAACCCTTACTGCTTGAGCTGGAGCGTCAGTCCGGGTATAGAATCTCGAACAATACCCACATAGCATCGCTGGCTTTCGCCGATGACCTAGTCCTCGTGAGCGAAGATGTGCAACAGGCCACGCATCAACTACACACTGTGGAAGCATACTTAGAGAGGTTAAGTATGAGGCTGTCGCCTAAGAAATGTGTAACCTTCCACATAAAGCCACTGCATAAGACCTGGAGTGTAGTTGACCCCGGACTGACATTGATGTGTGGAGAGCGGATCCCGCACTGCGGTGCGGGCGGCCGTGTAGCTTACCTTGGTGTGGAAATATCTCCTTG
>NC_059508.1:34429702-34437202 GCF_914767665.1 Harmonia axyridis
CGAATTAATTCCGAAATCAAAAAAATATTTTCAATAAATTTTTTTTTCTAGAGTACCTCGGTCTTTTCTATTTTTTTCCAAGTTTCGTACGTCAATCAACATACATCCCAGAAAAAATCATCTCTCTAACTATCCTGGTTCAAAAGTTGTATCGGAACATTTCACGTCGAAAAAGAACATAGGCGAAAAAGGACGTGAACATTATTCCTTATAAAAACCAAACCCGACCATGGATTTTGATTCTGATTGTTGATTATCGCTATTAGAACACATTAGGAGGCAACCAAATCAAATTTGAGAAAATTCCACGATCAGAAAATTTTTTTCGAAAAAAAAAAAAAAATTCGAGGACACCTCGGTCATGGCAAGTTATTTTCCACAATCCATTCCCCAATCGACGTACATCCCAGAAAAAATCATCTCTCTAACTATCCTGGTTCAAAAGTTGTATCGGAACATTTTCACGTCGAAAATATATCTCTAAGTCCAGACCGATGCACCACGTAATCTCGGGCAGACCGATGCACAACGTAAATGACGATCGGGACCGGGGCGATCGGTCGTATCTGACACCGCCGGCTCGGTTCTAACATCGTCAATGAGTCGGGGTTGAAAAAAAGGACGTGAACATTTTTCCTTATAAAAATCAAACCCGATCATGGATTTTGATTCTGATTGTTGATTATCGCTATTAGAACATATAAGGAGGCAACCAAATCAAATTTGAGAAAATTCCACGATCAGAAAATTTTTTTCGAAAAAAAAAAAAAATCGTAATCACCTCGGTCATGGCGAGTTATTTTCCGTATTTCATTCCACAATCAACGTACAACATAGAAGAAATCATCTCTCTAACTATCCTGGTTCAAAAGTTGTATCGGAACATTTCACGTCGTAATATCTCGCCAAGTCCAGACCTCGGCGATAGGTAGTATCTGACACCGTCCGCTCGGGACTGACATCGACTTGGACTCGGGCTGATGATGGGGAGGCGTTTAAGGACGTGAACATTTTTCCTTATAAAAATTAAAGTCGACAATGAATATTGATTCTGATTACTGATTTACGCTTTAAAAACACATTAGAAGGCAACCAAATCGAATTTGAGGAAATTCCACGATCAGAAAATTTTTTTCGAAAAAAAAAAAAATCCGAAAAATATTTTTCGATTCCTATTACTGATTTACTCTTTTAGAACACATTAGGAGGCAACCAAATCAAATTTGAGAAAATTCCACAATCAGAAAATTTTTTTCGAAAAAAAAAAAAATTCGAGGACACCTCGGTCATGGCAAGTTATTTTCCACAATCCATTCCCCAATCGACGTACATCACAGAAAAAATCATCTCTCTAACTATCCTGGTTCAAAAGTTGTATCGGAACATTTTCACGTCGAAAATATATCTCTAAGTCCAGACCGATGCACAACGTAAACTAGGGCTGAACCGATGCACCACGTAATATCGGGCAGACCGATGCAGAACGTAAACTCGATCATACCGATGCTTCACGTAATCTCGATCTTACCGATGCACCACGTAAACAAGGGCAGACCGATGCAGAACGTAAAGTAGATCTTACCGATGCACCACGTAATCTCGATCTTACCGATGCACCACGTAATCTCCATCTTACCGATGCACCACGTGAACTGGATCTTACCGATGCAGAACGTGAATTGGATCTTACCGATGCACCACGTAAACTCGATCATACCGATGCACCACGTAATCTCGGGCAGACCGATGCACAACGTAAATGACGATCGGGACCGGGGCGATCGGTCGTATCTGACACCGCCGGCTCGGTTCTAACATCGTCAATGAGTCGGGGTTGAAAAAAAGGACGTGAACATTTTTCCTTATAAAAATCAAACCCGATCATGGATTTTGATTCTGATTGTTGATTATCGCTATTAGAACATATAAGGAGGCAACCAAATCAAATTTGAGAAAATTCCACGATCAGAAAATTTTTTTCGAAAAAAAAAAAAAAATCGTAATCACCTCGGTCATGGCGAGTTATTTTCCGTATTTCATTCCACAATCAACGTACAACATAGAAGAAATCATCTCTCTAACTATCCTGGTTCAAAAGTTGTATCGGAACATTTCACGTCGTAATATCTCGCCAAGTCCAGACCTCGGCGATAGGTAGTATCTGACACCGTCCGCTCGGGACTGACATCGACTTGGACTCGGGCTGATGATGGGGAGGCGTTTAAGGACGTGAACATTTTTCCTTATAAAAATTAAAGTCGACAATGAATATTGATTCTGATTACTGATTTACGCTTTAAAAACACATTAGAAGGCAACCAAATCGAATTTGAGGAAATTCCACGATCAGAAAATTTTTTTCGAAAAAAAAAAAAATCCGAAAAATATTTTTCGATTCCTATTACTGATTTACTCTTTTAGAACACATTAGGAGGCAACCAAATCAAATTTGAGAAAATTCCACAATCAGAAAATTTTTTTCGAAAAAAAAAAAAATTCGAGGACACCTCGGTCATGGCAAGTTATTTTCCACAATCCATTCCCCAATCGACGTACATCACAGAAAAAATCATCTCTCTAACTATCCTGGTTCAAAAGTTGTATCGGAACATTTTCACGTCGAAAATATATCTCTAAGTCCAGACCGATGCACAACGTAAACTAGGGCTGAACCGATGCACCACGTAATATCGGGCAGACCGATGCAGAACGTAAACTCGATCATACCGATGCTTCACGTAATCTCGATCTTACCGATGCACCACGTAAACAAGGGCAGACCGATGCAGAACGTAAAGTAGATCTTACCGATGCACCACGTAATCTCGATCTTACCGATGCACCACGTAATCTCCATCTTACCGATGCACCACGTGAACTGGATCTTACCGATGCAGAACGTGAATTGGATCTTACCGATGCACCACGTAAACTCGATCTTACCGATGCACCACGTAATCTCAATCTTACCGATGCACCACGTGAACTGGATCTTACCGATGCAGAACGTGAATTGGATCTTACCGATGCACCACGTAAACTCGATCTTACCGATGCACCACGTAATCTCAATCTTACCGATGCACCACGTGAACTGGATCTTACCGATGCAGAACGTGAATTGGATCTTACCGATGCACCACGTAAACTCGATCTTACCGATGCACCACGTAATCTCAATCTCACCGATGCACCACGTGAACTGGATCTTACCGATGCAGAACGTGAATTGGATCTTACCGATGCACCACGTAAACTCGATCTTACCGATGCACCACGTAATCTCGATCTTACCGATGCACCACGTAATCTCAATCTTACCGATGCACCACGTAATCTCGATCTTACCGATGCAGAACGTAAACTCGATCATACCGATGCACCACGTTATCTCGGCAGACCGATGCAGAACGTAAAAAAAAAGCTTACAGCACGCGGTGTTCCCAAGCGGTCACCCATCCAAGTACTAACCGCGCCCGACGCTGCTTGGCTTCAGTGTTCTGACGAGAACTGGCAATTTCAGCGTGGTATGGCCGTAAACAACATATATTGCGATATTTTCTATGATATCTCACTTTTTGGGAGCGGAAAGGACGTGAACGTTTTTCCTCATAAAAAATGAAATAACTTTTGGATATTAATTCTGATTGTTGATTTAAGCTTTAAGAACACATTAGGACATATCTCAATGAAATTTGAGGGATTTCCGAAATCGAAAAATATTTTTCGAAAAAAAAAAAAAATCCCAGAAGACCTCGGTCATCTCAAGTTTATTTCCATATTCTATTACACAATCAACGTACATCACAAAAGGAACCATCTCTCTAACTATCACAGTTAAATTTTTGTATCGGAACATTTCACGTCGGAATATCTCGCTAAGTCCAGACCGGGGAGATCGGTCGCATCTGACACCGTCCGCTCCGGTCTAACATCGTCTTGGAGTCGGGGTAACGATGGAGAGGCGTTTAAGGACGTGAACATTTTTCCTTATAAAAATTAAAGTCGACAATGAATATTGATTCTGATTACTGATTTACTCTTTTAGAACACATTAGAAGGCAACGCAATCAGATTTGAGGAAATTTCAAGATCAGAAAATTTTTTTCGAAAAAAAAAAAAATTCAAGAACACCTGGGTCATGGCAAGTTATTTCCCACAATCCATTCCACAATCAACGTACAACATAGAAGAAATCATCTCTCTAACTATCCTGGTTCAAAAGTTGTATCGGAACATTTCACGTCGAAATACCTCGCCAAGTCCAGACCGGGGCGATAGGTAGTATCTGACACCGTCCGCTCGGGACTGACATCGACTTGGACTCGGGCTAATGATGGGGAGGCGTTTAAGGACGTGAACATTTTTCCTTATAAAAATTAAAGTCGACAATGAATATTGATTCTGATTACTGATTTACGCTTTAAAAACACATTAGAAGGCAACCAAATCAAATTTGAGGAAATTCCAAAATCAGAAAATTTTTTTCAAAAAAAAAAAAAATCCGAAAAATATTTTTCGATTCTGATTACTGATTTACTCTTTTAGAACACATTAGAAGGCAACGAAATCAAATTTGAGTAAAATCCAAAATCAGAAAATATTTTTCGAAAAAAAAAAAAAATTCGAGAACACCTCGGTCATGGCAAGTTATTTTCCACAATCCATTCCCCAATCAACGTACATCCCAGAAAAAATCATCTCTCTAACTATCCTGGTTCAAAAGTTGTATCGGAACATTTTCACGTCGAAAATATATCTCTAAGTCCAGACCGATGCAGAACGTAAACTCGATCATACCGATGCTTCACGTAATCTCGATCTTACCGATGCACAACGTAAACTAGATCACACCGATGCAGAACGTAAACTCGATCTCACCGATGCACCACGTGAACTGGATCTTACCGATGCAGAACGTGAATTGGATCTTACCGATGCACCACGTAAACTCGATCTTACCGATGCACCACGTAATCTCGATCTTACCGATGCACCACGTGAACTGGATCTTACCGATGCAGAACGTGAACTCGATCTTACCGATGCACCACGTAAACTAGGGCTGACCGATGCATCACGTAAACGACGATCGAGAGGCGCGAAAGGACGTGAACGTTTTTCATTATAAAAATTGAAATAAATGATAAATAATGATTCTGATTGTTGATTATCGTTTTTAATATGCATTAGTAGGCAACCAAATGAAATTTGAGGAAATTCCGATAACAGAAAATTTTTTCGAAAAAAAAAAAAATTCATGAAATCCTCGGTCATCGCAAAATATTTACCATATTCTGTTCGATAATCAACGTATATTTAAGAAGGAATCATATCTGTATCTATCTTGGTTCAAATTTTGTATCGGAACATTTTGACCAAAGTCCGAGCTTCGGCCGAAACAGACACCGCTGACCTGGCCTATCGATCGACCGAGAGTCGGGGATAGAGCGTAAGTGTTGTCTGGAGGGGAACCCTGTGCTCTCCTGACATATATAGGGAAGGTGGTCGCGTTGGGCGATGCAGAACGTTTGGATCGGGAATTATATTTTTGGTTCAGCTATTGGAATATGGTTTATTGTTGGTATATATTGGCGAAATAACGTTCTTACTGACTGGGGATATTCATAAAAATGAGTCCGGAGATTTTCAGATCGAAGTCCGAGTGATCCGACTTGGAAGGCGTGTTGGGTGGGTCGAGATGGCTTAGATCGATCAGACGAGGCGGGCTAAGTGTTGACGTCATGCATCGGTCCATTTTCAGATTGAGTCCGAGTAATCCGACTTTGAAAGAGTGTTGGGTGCGTCGAGACTGTTTAGATAGATCGGACGAGGCGGACTAGGTGTTAACGACATGCATCGGTATATTTTCTGATCGGAGTCCGAAGAAATCGGCCCTAGTAGGCGCAGCGGACGGTCGAGACGGCCTCGGTGGGTCGGATCGATCGGGAAAAGTTTGCTAAATCGTGTCTGGAGGGGAACCTTGGGTTCTCCTGACATATATAGGGGATAAGGTTTGGGTGGACGATTCTTCACGTAAAAGTTGAGTAATTTATTTTTCGATAAGCTTTTGGATATTGATGAGAAGTATATGTATATCTTCGATTAAAAGAATTCTTACCGTCTCGATGTATATTATATTAGATATATAAGAAATAGTTAACGTGATGCATCGGCCGATTTCCGGATCGGAGTTCGAGAGATGCGACTTTCGATGCGCGATGGGTGGATCGAGACGGCCTAGATCGATCGGACGAGGCGGACTAGGTGTTAACGACATGCATCGGCGGATTTTCTGATCGGAGTCCGAAGAAATCAGCTCTAGTAGGCGCGGCGAACGGTCGAAACGGCCTCGATCGATCGGACGAGGCGGACTAGGTGTTAACGACATGCATCGGCGGATTTTCTGATCGGAGTCCGAAGAAATCAGCTCTAGTAGGCGCGGCGAACGGTCGAAACGGCCTCGGTGGGTCGGATCGATCGGGAAAAGTTTGCTAAATCGTGTCTGGAGGGGAATCCGGGGTTCTCCTGACATATATAGAAGGGGTGGAGAATGGGTCCTGTCCTAGACTGTTTGGAGTTCTTTTTAGGATGATATTCAGTTGGTAAGTGGTAGACCCGAATCCGACCTCGGCGTTTGGGTACTGGCAAGGTGTGTTGGTTTCGGCTTTCGCATCTTGGGTCGCTTTCGTCAACCTCATGCAGCGAGGTCGCGGTCCGCTTCGTCTCTTTGTAGTCGAATGGCCTTTAAGCGACCAACCTTAAAATCGTGATCCTCTGCCCGTTGCGGGTTATGTTCACAAAAAATTTGCAACCACTCAATTCGTTCCGAGCGACAAATATTGTTGAATCTCGAATCACCGTGTCGTTATATTCACATGTATAGCGAAGGGTCGAGATGGAATGTGTATAAGAAATTAGTTGATAGCCGGGGGTTCGTATTATATATGGACGCCTTGGCGAGGGATTGTTTCTAGAAACTTTCTCATTTTTGATCGGTGTTTTGTCCGAGATGATGATGATGTATATATAGCTTGAGTCTCATGCTGACTGGGGGCTGTTACGTCGTTTCGTCGAGGACTTGCACTTACTGATGTGCGGCGCTAGTCGAAGTCAATCGACATGGCTAGTGCCACATGACGAGAGGCGAACGGGTTTGGCCATACCGGCAATCTCGTGGACCGATCGTATAAGCACGCAGTTCCCTGGTTGATCCTGCCAGTAGTCATATGCTTGTCTCAAAGATTAAGCCATGCATGTCTCAGTACAAGCCAAATTAAGGTGAAACCGCGAAAGGCTCATTAAATCAGTTATGGTTCCTTAGATCGTACCCACATTTACTTGGATAACTGTGGTAATTCTAGAGCTAATACATGCAAATAGAGCTCCGACCGGGAACGGAAGGAGCGCTTTTATTAGATCAAAACCAATAGGTGGCGGGTTCGCTCGTCATCGTACAATTTGGTGACTCTGAATAACTTTAAGCTGATCGCATGGTCT
>NC_059508.1:34439702-34442202 GCF_914767665.1 Harmonia axyridis
ATCTATTCCAGGGACGAAGACGTCGACGTTGTGCGACGCCCGTTACATTAGCGTTTTTATGCTCTTTCGGGATTGTCTGCGACGTTTGTCTCCGTCCGAATTTTTACGATAATTGTCACTAGATTAGTACGCAAACTAGTTGAACCGAAGATTTTGCGCCGATCGACTGACGTATTGACCCTTCAGTGGGTCGTCTCAGTCATTGGAATGTCATTCTCGAGGAGGTTCGCAGTTGGCGTCTCGTATTTCGAGGGAAAGTCCATTGCGACTAGTACCGAGAAATCGAACATAAAAGATTACCCTGAACGGTGGATCACTTGGCTCGTGGGTCGATGAAGAACGCAGCTAATTGCGCGTCAACATGCGAACTGCAGGACACATGAACATCGACATTTCGAACGCACATTGCGGTCCTCGGACACTGTCCTCGGACCACTCCTGACTGAGGGTCGGTTCCATTACAAAGACTGCCCGGCCAGACGTTATGGCTTGACGAAGTGACGACGTAAAGGTCGTCTAACGTTGATCCTGTACCGAAGGTCATTTGGGCGAGTTGGACGGTTTGCCGCGTGACGATCAACGTTCTGTCGTTTCGACGCCTCGTGTGTTGGAATGATGAGGAGTTGTTTTCGTAACGCGCCGTCTTGAATTGCGAAAGCATATATTGTGGTGTCGTGGTATTGCTCGATCTGCGCCCATGACTGTAGACATGCGATCGTCGTGTCCGAGAAATCTGAACGACGTCCGATCGCTTTAATGTGCCAGTTGTCGCGCGTTGCGGATGAGCTTTCATGAGCGCACCCCCCGAAACACCGAAGCACTTTGCTTGGATTCGCATGATCCGCCATACGGAGCAGGAGATAATAGACGCCTTTGAGTAGGCTAACTCCCTCGCGTAAGGTACGTGATTTTATGAGCCGCCAAAGGTTAGTTTCGGAACGTTTCGATGATTTGAACATACGACCTCAGGACAGGTGAGACTACCCGCTGAATTTAAGCATATTATTAAGCGGAGGAAAAGAAACTAACTAGGATTCCCTTAGTAGCGGCGAGCGAACAGGGATTAGCCCAGCACTGAATCCCGCGATCGTAACCGGTCGCCGGGAGATGTGGTGTTTGGAAGGATCCATTATCTGGCGAGTTCGCGGCGCGTTCAAGTCCATCTTGAATGGGGCCATCGCCCATAGAGGGTGCCAGGCCCGTAGCGACCGCTGCGGCTTGCTAGAGGATCTCTTCTTAGAGTCGGGTTGCTTGAGAGTGCAGCCCTAAGTGGGTGGTAAACTCCATCTAAGGCTAAATATAACCACGAGACCGATAGCGAACAAGTACCGTGAGGGAAAGTTGAAAAGAACTTTGAAGAGAGAGTTCAAGAGTACGTGAAACCGTTCAGGGGTAAACCTGAGAAACCCGAAAGGTCGAATGGGAGATTCATTCGCGCCTGTTGTTGGGATTTACTGACTGTGGAAACGGCGACGTTCGCGTTGGCTGTTCCCTTCGGTTCATCTCCGGCTTCGGACGCGTGCACTTCTCCCCTAGTAGGTCGTCGCGATCCGTTGGGTGCTGTTCTACGGTCTCGAGTGTAGCCGTGAGCTCGGATTTTCCGATGTTTACGGACACTGGGTTTCCGAACAGCTCGCTCGACGGTTTACTGATGGCGGGAGGCCGCGACTTAGTTCGCGTCCGGCCCGTGGCAAGTATGTGAATTGTGATGGCGATCGGACCTAGTGCCGATTCCGTCCGTTTGCGACTGTTCGCCGCGGTGTTCTTGGACAGACCTCTTGAAACGCCGATCAGCGACGCTATTGCTTTGGGTACTTTCAGGACCCGTCTTGAAACACGGACCAAGGAGTCTAGCGTGTGCGCGAGTCATTGGGAATCACTAAACCTAAAGGCGCAATGAAAGTAACGGTTCACTTTATGTGAACTAGGGAAGATGGTCGGTCTCCATGACTGACCCGCATTCCCGGGGCGCCTCATTCTCATTGCGAGAGGAGGCGCACCAAGAGCGTACACGCTGGGACCCGAAAGATGGTGAACTATGCCTGTCAGGACGAAGTCAGGGAAACCCTGATGGAGGTCCGTAGCGATTCTGACGTGCAAATCGATCGTCGGAACTGGGTATAGGGCGAAAGACTAATCGAACCATCTAGTAGCTGGTTCCCTCCGAAGTTTCCCTCAGGATAGCTGGCGCTCGTTGCATACGAGTCTCATCCGGTAAAGCGAATGATTAGAGGCATTGGGGTCGAAACGACCTCAACCTATTCCAAAACTTTAAATGGGTGAGATCTCCGGCTTGCTTGAATGTGAAGCCGCGAGATTTCGGATCAGAGTGCCAAGTGGGCCATTTTTGGTAAGCAGAACTGGCGCTGTGGGATGAACCAAACGCCGAGTTAAAGCGCCTAAATCGACGCTTATGGGATACCATGAAAGGCGTTGGTAACTTAAGACAGCAGGACGGTGGCCATGGAAGTCGGAATCCGCCAAGGAGTGTGTAACAACT